>NC_092693.1:34991746-35291746 GCF_964275005.1 Diadema setosum | reverse complement strand
AAAAGCATCGGCATGTAACAACATTGAAGAGTTTCTTGCCTCAGCAACGACCGTAAACAAGTAAAGTTATTTCATAACAGTACCACGATTTGATTACTGTTCTGATGTTTGGTCGAATAGATGTCAGTCCCATACAACTAAGCTGAAAAAAAGTCAAATGGGAGCCGCACGTATAATACTTAACAAAACGTAAGACACACCGTCGGCTGATTTATTTTATTAATTTTACAAACCTTGAATGAATACACTAGAAAAACATTTTGAGTTCAGTCACGTTATGAGGATGCATGCGTCCATAACTCAGCATCTTCTTATCTACAGCTACACTTAGTCAATCCTCATGGTGTACATGGACGTCACACAAGAAAAATAGAGATTGGAAGTATAAATTGTTAAACGTAGCCCAATTGTATCTTCCATATTTGAATGGAATAAGTTAGATAATTTAATCAGAACAGCTTCTTCCATTATTTCATTTTAGCGGAGATTGTTTAAACAAAGTTGTAATTTGTAAATTACACAGCCAAACATCAACTTGTGCGTATTCTGTGATGTATATTATTATTCATGCACATGATTACAATCTAATCAATATTTCACATGACTCTTTCTCTTTCTTATCGCCATTCTGTCAAACTCATGTTCTAGCAAACTAATATTCGAATGCGCTACTTCGTGATGCATCTTTGACTTCACCGTCGAAATTTATTTGAATTTCTTCTATATATACGCTTAGCTATTTTATGCAAATATCTAAGAATTATTCAGGGCCCCATGGAAGAACATTGCCTGTTTCTAAATGAGCTACCCTGACAAGAGATTAGAAAATGAATGAAAAATATCATTAAGATGATGTCGTTAACCAAACGTCAAATTCAGGTCCTCTATTTTATCGTTGCTGTTGTTTGGGTATTTTTAGGTTGTTGTTTGTTTGTTGGTTTAATGGAGTTAATGTTTCCCGCCAAACTGTGGAATTGTCTCTATTAAATGTCCTGATAGTTCTTTGTCATTTTTTTTTTTTTTAGCTATACAATCTTGGTATCTGGGCATAAATCGAAACTAATGTTATGAATGAGGTAAGCGAGTAAACCCACAAATTTGATGGATACTAGTACGCAAAAAGTCTGAAAAGAACGAATGCATTTGAAGGGATAATGATATAGAATTAGAAATAGGTCGACACAATAATAGAGCAACGTTCTGGAGAAAGATCGATAAACGTTATCCGCTATCAAGGAAATGTGTAGTTGCCTTGTAGAGAAAGAGGATACCAGAATAGCTTAAAATACGGGGGCAGATGTTTTTTACTGATGCGGTTTCTTCAATCCAGATGTAGGCACCACAGCCTCAATGGATATTTTTATCTAAGTTTTGCAAAATTAGTTGCCTCTCCAGCGAAACAAATTTGATCAACATGTGAAGTGCACATGCACATAAAGTACAGTATACACTTTGTGAAGATCAGTATGTGAGATCTGAGTACAGTCCAACCTCTCTTATCCGACCTCTCTTTACCCGGTTCTCTCTATTATCCGTATGCAATCTTGGCGTGATATTTTTTTTTTCTTTTCAGTCTAATAATTATGGGGGAAAGGGGGATTCCAAGCTCAAGGAAAATTCCTACACAAACTCACATTATTTACATAACTTACCAACATAACTACCATGCATTCACTACCTCCAAATTTTGGGCTGATTGCAAAGAAAGAGTTTCAGTGTATGCTACTAGCAATAGGTTACATGTTCAGGTACAGTGTACATGATATGTATGTACAATGTAGCCACCATTGGGTAGGCAGCTGCGTGTATCAAACATTGAGTCCCAATATTTGGTCAAATCCCTTATCCGGATGAGCGCTGTAAATGGGACATGTCCGACTAGGAGAGGTCGGACTGTATATCATTGTGCGCACTTCAGAGGCTCTTTTTTTTCATACGAAAACTCCGATGATTTCACTAAGAGTGAACAGGGCTATATTTTTATTTATTTTTTTTTTATATAGAAGAAATCAATATTGGATATGAGTAACAGGTAATTGTGTATCAGGAAAGACGTGAATATGCACGTGAATCTTCCCATCTTCAATTTCCCAGAGGACGAAGCATTGAAGGTAAGAATATCTTTTGCAATTTGCCTGATGATTGTCTAATGGGCTGGGCGATTCCACAAAATTTAGCCTTACGATCATTTCAGTTATCGACAATGTCTGATCGACATTTGCATGTTCTGAAAATATGCACTATTTTTGTGAATTTGTTTCATGCTGTGGTACATTCATCCCTTCCACCCAGCCTCGTATCAAATGGTGATCTCGTCTTAGAGAAATGGGCAGTCGATAGTGATTGATGTTCTCACTTTCGCAGACAGAACAACTTGAAACCCTGTAACCTGATCTATACGTTTATTCGGTTACAGCTCATTATTCCGAAGGTTCGTTATTCCGAAGGCTCTTTAGTCCGAAGATTCGTTATTCCGAAGGTTCATTGTTCCGAATTTCATTTTCGGATTAACCGATCTTCGGAATAACGAACCTTCGGAATAACGCCACAAATTTTCGGATTAACGAACCTCTTTTCATTTTCGGATTAACGAACCTCTAGGTATAGGGAATTTGCGTGTTTCGGATTAACGACCCTTCGGAATAACGAACCTTCGGAATAGCGAACCTTCGGAATAACGAACAGCACCCAAAATAATAATACCTACCCACAAAACACAGACACCATCACATGCAAACACAGTCACGTACCATACATGTGTCTTTGTGTAGAGCTCGATACAAACCCATAATAAGGAAATATAAAAATGTTCACTTGGTTTCGCTCAACCCTCAGTTTCATTTTGTTTCACTAAGCCCACAACATCTCACTTTGCAAGATATCGTAATCTTAATTCACTTCTTTGGTGGTAACTCTGTTCTGGAGCAGATACCTTAACGTGGTCGGACCTCCTTTTAACCCTATACCTGTGCCAGGAACAGAGTTTACAACGCTGTGGGGTTTTCTGTGACAATCGAAACTCAAGGGGTAAAATACATGTTCTTGAATCCTTCGTAAGAGCCCATAATTGGGAAGAATTCTTTAAAATCACTCGGGTTTTTCCCCTTCCTTTTCCCTCTAGCGCCAACATAAACGGAACGTTCTGTCTGTTATTTTGTGCTGCCTTTTTCTCGTTTCTGCTGTATATTTATTTCACCAAACTTTAATTCGTCTTTAACCTCCCCAATCAATACATACTTATTGTAATGATGTTGAGGTAGCTACTAGTATGTGTCCTGAAAAAAAAAAATGCTTCTAAAGTTTCTAAAATTACATTGCTCGTTGTTTGTAATCAATTAATGTGTTTCACTCCAAAAATAAGTAATAACGCACAGCTCATTAGGCCTACATGCTAAATTTTGCATGTTGTAAGTCTCAATATGAGCGAATCACTGCATAGCCAACTTTCATTCCACCACTATGCAAGGATCATTTGACATTTTGAACTTTGAACGAACGTGATTTCAAAATACGTTTTGATTGAATCCCAATCTTTTCTGTCTAAGTCATAGCTTGTCATACTGACATTCCAGAACCTATATAGAACAGGGAGACATTTCATGAAGCGTTTTGTCAGACAAATTTGTCGGACAAATTTGCTCTAAGTAAATCAGATGCAAGGATTTCAGTACAGCTTATAACAGTTTGTCACGAAAAAATCTGACAAAATGCTTCATGAAATGCCCCCCCCCCCAAAAAAAAAAAAGTATAGATGAAGAAAAGACACGGAAAATGGAAAAAAAAAGTATTGCATTTTAAAACTACTTGTAAGCATCTCAATACGTCATAAGGACCCATCAAAACCCGCAAACCAGAGACAATAATTCTCAGAACCAACCACACTTCGAAGCATTAGAAGGTGTCATCGCCAGGTTATTTTTCTCGCGTTCGAGGGAATCTCGCTTCTCGTTTTTTTATTTTTTTTTTATTTCACAAAATATACCACGCATATCAATTGCTTGTAAAATACCACATGACGAACCCATAACATGCATTTTTAATATACAACCGTCTGTTAATGTCTTTTCAACTCCAAAAATCTAAGCCAGTCAGTGTTGAATTCACTCCTTCTTATCTTTGTTTCAGGCGTGTTAAGTAGCCCAAAGCTTCAAAAAATCAGTGCCATGATAAACTACTTTCGACCTACTTTTCCCTACTTTAATTCCAAGACATCTTTCGACACGAAATACCAATGAATCTAGAATTAAACATGTGATTGAGTTAGCGTTACAGTTCTTTTGACTCTGCTTTATTGTTAATGCGAGTTCTATAGTAACTTAAGAGCTCAATGGCTACCAAAAAAAAAAGGGGGGGGTGGGAGAATGACATCAACAAGAGGGGAAAAAGGTTTACAAGAACCACAAGAACAGCAGTTTTACGAAAAAGCGGACGAAGGAGAACGAGAAGTAAAGGGCGCCAAGGCGACTCAGTGTATATATATATATATATATATATATATATATATATATATATATATATATATATATATATATATATATATATATATATATATATATATATATATATATATATATATATATATATATATCAAGGTATATCGTCGAGTGCTCTGCATAATGTCACGACTCAACCCAATCACCACATCATGACAATCAAAATGTTCCGCTCCATTCCTGGCAGATCGCACCCAAACCATCACAACAATGTTGCAAAAGACCACGATTGGGAAGCCATGTCTTGATCTGAGAGCGATAACTTGCTGCGGACCTCTTTATTGGTATTAGCCTTGTTCAAGGCGCATCACATCTCCCCCCTTAAGACGGGAAGTTATGGAAGAACTTTCCAGTCAAACTGCAAACAGTCGTTACAAACATGTTCCGAAACACAATACATCAAAATGCACAGTTGTGTGTTCATACACTAAAGTGGATTCTTCACATAAACAAGCTCAGACTTATGAGCCTTATCAAAACCTTTCTTGAGCGTAGGCTAACTGTCTAAATATAGACCCACTACCTGCTCGGAACAAGCATGTGCGTATACGCGCAAAACTTTACAACCACAACATTCCTTCTTTTCTTTTCTTTTCTTTTTTTTTCTGCTTGGTCATAAATCATGAAGCATGTATTCTCTTTAGCTTTCCTGAAATGCTTATGAGTATCAAATGGCCAAACATTTCAACACCTAGTCGAAGTCTAAGAAATGCTGCTGGTTCAGAACAAAATACACTGTACATGTACATTGTACTTGTAAGATGAAACAATATGCCATAAGTATGGACAAATCAAACTTCTATCTTAGCTTGATGTGCATATGCTTGAAAAAAACCGCTACACATATCACTGATTAACCTGCATACACTGACAATCATGCAGGTTGAATACTGAACTTTATACGGTTTTGTTGTTGTATTATGTCACCAATAACAGAAGTAATCTTCCATTCACTATACTTAGTAACCATTTTTACATGGTGAGCTTGTAGCAATCTGACCTTTGATGAAAACTGACATAACAACGCGTTCAGCTCAACTGTTTGGTCTGACAAACATCTCTACATTTCTAATTTCTTGACACTTCTGTTCAAATACTGTAAAGCTTTGTTCCTCAAGACAATAAATGCATGTACAGTGACTAGCGTATAGCAAAACAATGCAATTATGAACACCTGTTATACTCTCTCTGTTTCTGAAACAAGATATCACATGAATATAACCTGGTTATGTCTGTACACCTGTATGGTCTCATGAACCTTACACATTCACAACATTATGAATATCATAGTGTCATAATTTCACTCAGTCGATATCTATGCTATGGAAAATGTGTATAATTGGTCAATTCTGTGATGCCACAAATTCCAACTCTTGCAGATTAAGCATTTGAAAAAAAATGCAACAACAGCTTTTGTGTGCTTGTGTGTGCTTTTTGCAAACAGCAATGCAACTTAATTTGCAATTCCAATTAATACAATGTCTACATTATACACTGTATCAAAATATGCTATATAACTGAAAACCCCTTTTTTTAAGCACATAAAGCATAAAACATAGCAAAACTCATGCTATATCACTGGAAATGATTTTGCCCTGTTTTGGTGCAAAAATCACGACAATTTGGAAAACATGCTGTCTTTTTCCCTGCAGACAAGAACAAAACGAATAAATTAAAGTAGTGTACACAATGTTTGTGTCATCATTTCAAAGCAATCAATAACACTCTTTTTTTTCAACATGAGAAATATAATTTTCTTACAAATGCATGGAAACACATTTCTTTTGTCTCGTATTGTTCATGTTTCCAAGTCATTACCAGTCTTATTATCTATGGATAATAAGCACATCTGTGTCCTTTTGTCCTATCCGTGGAAATATGCGTACTTCTATCTTATCCACGGGACAAAGCGTCTGCAATGACATTGTCTTTTCCACGTACGTGCTGTATCACGAGGTTGTACTCCTGTAGCACTAGCGCCCATATGGTTAGGCGTCCATTTTTGTTCCTCCTTCGCGACAGGAACACAAGCGGATTGTGGTCTGTGTACACCAGCACTGGATACTTTGTAGTGTTCAGGTACACGTCAAAATGACGAAGAGCCATGACGAGCGCTAACGTCTCCTTCTCGACAGTGGAGTACCGTCGCTGATGTTTGTTGAATTTTCTGGACATGTACGCGACGGGATGGTCAACTCCGTTGTCGTCCTTCTGCATCAGGGCTCCTCCTCCTCCTGTGTCACTCGCGTCCACCATAAGAATGAACTGCTTGTCGAAGTTCGGCGCTGCAAGAACCGGAGAACTCGCTAGCATTGCCTTCAGCCGGTTGAAAGCAACTTGACAGTCATCTGACCACTCGAACTGCGAATCTTTCCGCAACATGTTGGTGAGCGGTGTTGCAGCATCAGCGAAATTATGGCAGAACTTCCGATAATAGCCAGTCATGCCCAGAAATCGTCTCAGCTCTCGCTTACTCTGTGGGCGGGGAAAGTTCAGGATCGTCTCCACCTTTGCTTCAACAGGCTTGACGGAACCATGTCCCACAATATGACCCAGGAACACGACTTTTGCTCGGGCGAACTCACATTTCCTCAAGTTCACCGTAAGGTTGGCACTGGTCAAGCGGTCAAACAGTGCTCTGACTCTCAGAAGGTGGTCCTCCCATGTATGGCTGTACACTATGATGTCGTCGAGATACGCCTCGCATCCCACCAAGCCAGACGTGACGGTGTTGATGAGTCTCTGGAATGTAGCGGGCGCGTTCTTCATCCCGAACGGCATCACTTTGTATTGGAAGAATCCGTCAGGAGTCACGAATGCAGACAGTTCTTTCGCTCTTTCACTGAGGGGAACCTGCCAGTACCCCTTCAAAAGGTCAAACTTACTGACGTATTTGGCATTCCCTACGCGATCAATACAATCATCGATGCGGGGCAAAGGGTACGAGTCTGACTTTGTTTTCGAATTGAGCAACCTGTAATCCGTACAGAAACGCAAAGAACCATCCTGCTTTGGAACCAACACACAGGGAGAACTCCATCCACTCTTACTGGGCTCAATAAGGTCATGTTCAAGCATATATTGAACTTCCTTCCTCAGAACATCCATTTTCAATGGATTCACACGATATGGGTGTTGCTTGACAGGGGAGGAGTCCCCCACATCAACATCATGCACCACCACACTAGTACGACCTGGTACATCACTGAAAAGGTGTTCATACTCATGGACTACATCCATCACCTGAGCTCTCTCTACTCCTGGAAGATGAGATAATGTGTCAGATAGATTTGCTAACACCTCAGAATTCTTCAACATCAACTGCGGAATTTCCACATCATCACTCTCACTGTCTTCACCATCCACTTCACAACCGATTCCAACCGTAGCAACAGGCTTTTCATTAGCCTCTTCTACATTTTCAACATACTCCTTTAGCATGTTGACATGACAGAGTCTTCTCCTCTTCCTCCTATCAGGTGTCAGGATGATGTAATTGACATCACTCACTCTTTTCTCAACCACATACGGCCCTGCATATCTAGCCTTCAAGGCATCTCCTTGAAGAGGGAGCAACACAAGAACCTTAGAACCAGGCTCAAAATGCCTTTCTTTCACCTTCCGATCAAACAGTCTCTTCATGTTAGACTGAGCTGCCTTCAGATGACCTGCAGCTAATTCACGAGTACAAGAAAGTCTATCCTTGAACTGACACACATAGTCCAATAGGTTGGACTCTGGCTCAACCAAGATCTTTTCTTGCAAGATCTTCAAGGGACCACGAACTGAGTGCCCAAAGACCAGCTCGAAAGGACTGAATCCAAGAGATTCCTGGACCGATTCTCGAACTGCAAACAAGAGGAGAGGAATACCCTCATCCCACTCTTTCTCATGCTCACTGCAGTACACACGCATCATATTCTTCAAGGTTTGGTGAAAGCGTTCAAGAGCTCCCTGGCTCTGTGGATGGTAAGCACTTGAGTTCCTACATTCTACACCTAACTCACTCATCACCTGTTGGAAGATTTTGGATGTGAAATTAGACCCTTGGTCTGACTGAACACACTTTGGAAGTCCTACCATTGTGAAGAACTTCACAAGAGCTTTACAGACATTCTTGGCAGTAATTGTCCGTAATGGAATTGCCTCGGGGAAGCGGGTAGATGCACACATCATCGTCAGCAAATACTGATTACCCGACTTTGTCCTTGGAAGAGGACCGACACAATCCACAATGACCCGACTAAACGGTTCTTCGAAGGCCGGAATTGGCCTTAAAGGGGCAGGGGGAATCTTCTGGTTTGGCTTGCCAACTACCTGACACACATGGCAAGACCGACAAAACTCTGCGACGTCATGTCGCAAACCTGGCCAGAAGAAATATCGAAGCACCTTCTCTTGGGTTTTGTTGATCCCCAAATGACCTGCCAATGGTGCTTCATGGGCAAGAGATATGATCTCCTTCCGGTACATCTTTGGTACCACTACTTGATGAATATCTCGAAAATCCTCATCACTTGTGGCATCAGGAGGGCGCCACCTCCTCATCAAGATACCATCCCTCTTGTAAAACTTCACAGTTTCATTCACTTCCTCATCCTCAGGTACAAGTGACTGTGCAAGACGCACTATTTCAGGGTCTTTGCCCTGCAATTCAACCAGACTCTGACGAGAAATCTCTGACATTTGACCATGGTCCATATGTGCATCATCACTGCTGTTAGACTCTTCAAGTCTAGAGAAGAAAGTATCAGCCAAGATATCCTCTTGCTCCTCTTTCTCCAGTTCACGAGCCATTGACCTGGTAACAGCACATGAGGGAAACACATCAGGCATATCCTGAACCAATTTCTCTGTGGCTTCGTCAACCACGGGTGTCTTACTTGGGAGAAAGTGAGGCAAAACCTTCTCTCCAGCGATATCATTGCCGAGCAATAAGGTGACACCTTCGACTGGCAATGTAGGCAAAATACCTACTACAACTGAGCCACTGACAAGATCGCTCTTCAATTCGATATTATGAAGAGGCACTCGGACACTCCCACCTTCAACTCCCCTCACAAACACTTCCGAATTCACAGAAGATTCAACCGAAAATGGCAATGTCTTTGCACACAGGAGACTCTGTGATGCTCCTGTATCCCTCAAAATGTGAACCTGAACCTGCTCACTATCAGGCGTCAAACTAACATACCCTGAAGATATGAAAGGTCTGTAATTCTCTGCCACCCGTTCAAACGATGGCAGATGTTCTGTGCGAGTGATAGCAAAAGCATCTGGCAATGCTTTGGGGTTGCTAATCCCCTCTTTTTCTCGCTTCTTCTTCAACTTCCAGCAAGCTGACATCACATGTCCATCCTTCTTGCAATAGAAGCAAGCCTTGTTCGGCTTTTGATCAAGATCGGGCTTGGGAATGCTTGGAGCAACAGCTCCTTTTCTTGGCACACCCTGGCCTCCTTTCTTGCTTGAAGAAAGTTTGAAAGTACCCTTGTGGGTAAGCACATACTCATCAAGGAGGACAGCAGCTCTCCTGGCACCATTCACTTCCCTTTCCTCCAGGTACTGCCGCTGATCTGGCTGAACACACCTCTTCACCTCCTCTAACAACACCAACTCTTTCAGTTTGTGGAAATCATCAACACCAGACGACCTTAACCAGTGTTCAAAATGGGTCTGCTTGTGTTGCACAAAATCAACAAATGTCTGATCATCCCTTCTCCTATAATTCCGAAACAGTTGCCTGTGGGCTTCCGGCACCAACTCGTACGCCCTTAACACGGAACTCTTCAAATTCTCATAGTCAGAACACTCTTGGATAGTGAGAGACGCATAGACCTCTTGGGCCTTCCCTACCAGCGAGCTCTGTATCAATGTCGGCCACACTTCCTTGGGCCATTCCAAACTCACAGCCACTTTTTCAAAGTGCTGGAAAAACTCTTCTACCCGGTCTTCACGAAATTTCGGCACCAATTGAGATTGCCTTAATGCATCAAATTTTGATGACTTTGCTGAACTGCCGGAAGAAGGTTCATTCGATTTTGCATCGATTGACTTGATTTCGAGTTCTATTTTCTTTGCCTCGACTTCCAGCTGCTTCATCCGAAGCTGGATCTCAATTTTCTTCAATTCACTTTCTGCAGGGGTTACCAAAGGTGTGATAATTTCACCATCATCTGTCCCTGCTTCATCCTCTGACAAAGAGGCAGGCCAAATACCAGTATTGGTAAAAAACTCCGAAATTGTGTCCTTGATCTCTGCTTTTCGATCCGATGTTTTGATCGGGATTTCTAAAATTCGAGCAACTTCCACCAGTTCTGCCTTCCTCAGGTTATTAAAACCTTCCTGAGTGGGTTCATCAACAAAGCTCTGCACGACATCAGCCATTGTGGGAATATCAAAATCAAAACTTGCAAGAAGTCACAAATCCTCACAAAACTACAAAGCCTTAACAAAAGAAATGCACTGCATATGAGTACACATGTATGCATGAACCCAGTCACACGCGCAGAACAGGCAAAAATTTTCTACGATAAGCAGAAAACATCAAAATCCCTAAGCCTTCGAATCAGGCATACAATCAGAACACCACGGCATCACATTAGCATGTGATCTAAGGACATAGAATGAGTATACACACTCACTACAAACGACCACATAGCACGATTGTGCAAACTAAGGAAAATATATCAAAGCCTTTAACCGAGGCTAATCTTCCAGAAAATTCGGCGTGACCCGTAGCCAATGTGTACGCAAGCCCCCACACATACACATCCAGCATACGCACACTCACAAACTGCACTAGCCCTACACACGACGCGCTAGACCGACCGTCTGCGACTACAAAACACGTGCGAGCCCAATGCGCAATACCCACGCTATGCACTATATACGCACACAACTGAACGTGAGAATCCTCACCCAAATCGGTCTACAAAAGACCTTCATGCAAAAACGACAAACGTCCAAAACGTGAGAATCCTCACCAAAATCTGCACTAGGCCTTCACACAAAATGTAGTCCGAAAACTACAAACACAGTCAATGACTGCCAAAGCCTACGCAGCATAAATGTTATACACAACGTGCACAACCAAACGTGAGAGTCTTCACCAAAATCTGCACTAGGCCTTCACACAAAATGTAGTCTGAAAACTACAAACACAGTCAATGACTGCCAAAGCCTACGCAGCATAAATGTTATACACAATAATGTGCACAACCCAACGTGAAAATCTTCACCAAAACGCATGTGGCCTGTCAAAACCAACATGCAAACAATGCAGGCCCAATACATAAGCCTGTCATCGACGCTATACACTTGTCTACATACTAAAAACAAACGTGTACAGCCAAACGTGAGAGTCCTCACCAAAACGCATGAGGCCTAACAGAACCTACATGCAAGCAGGTACATAGGCCCGATACGACATGAGCCTATACACCATCGACGCTATACACTACGTACTTACAGCACACGTGTACAACCAGACGTGAGAGTCCTCACCACAATCCGCATGGAACATGCGAAAGAAAACGGCTTGTCTGTTCATTTTCCCGGACAAGGTCCCAATTTGTCACGACTCAACCCAATCACCACATCATGACAATCAAAATGTTCCGCTCCATTCCTGGCAGATCGCACCCAAACCATCACAACAATGTTGCAAAAGACCACGATTGGGAAGCCATGTCTTGATCTGAGAGCGATAACTTGCTGCGGACCTCTTTATTGGTATTAGCCTTGTTCAAGGCGCATCACAATAACGACGCGGACGCACACGATTGAAGGAAGGTGCGCCCGGCAGAACGACACTACCGGATACGATGCGCGTAAACAAAATAAAGTAAAGCGCACGCATGCGCTCGACGTGTCGTTCTGCCGGGCACTGCATATTCCTTGAATCTCGTGCGATCAAGTGGCTCGCCGGGTTCAAAGGCCGGTGAGTCTTGCTGAGCAAAGTTGAGAGTTATCATGCTGTCCTGTCTATAGTAAGAGGCAAAAACACTCCAGTGGTTCCGTGTGTATTAAAGAGAGGCATAACTCCACGCACATAAAAGACCTCGCTTCATTCATTCTTCGCAAAGAGCAGGGTGCATAACCACGATAACTCGATGAACTGGTCTGCCCCCAAACACGCACAATACAATTATAACAACTGATCCCATGCATGGGAGATCAGCATCACAACAACAGTACAGCTGAGTACGTGAGTACGAGTTATCCAGAATTCAGAACACGAAGACGAAAAGGGGAAGAAAGATGTAGAAGAAAAGTGAAAGACTGAGAAGAATGCTCCACAGAGGTACTTTATTCATTCATTTCCGGAACTACATGGAAGGAATTTTATAAGCAATTGAATGGATACATACAAAAAAAAAAAAAAAAAAAAAGTCTTCATTTGGGTAAATGATCCCAGCACGTTTGATAAATCTCAGAAACATTAAATAATAGTATTGCATTTCTAAAACTAATCCACATTTTTAAACTATGAGTGTATATCCTTGAAATAAATGCATCATGTATAATTATTGTTTATAGATTGCATACTGGGCATATATCAATATTTCGTTTATATTCGTTGCATTCCACTCCAACAATCGATGACTTCTTATTTGATAAATTGTTTCTCTGAAGGCGAATCAAATAAAATCAGTGATATTTTTCCAAAACATAGAAGATATATAGGAATATAAAGGTAAGACTGAGAAGATAAGAATGATGCATAAAGAAAGAGAGGATGTAGAGGGAGAAAAGAAAATGGAGAAGAAATGATTAGGAAAACACTTGGAAAGGAGTGAAATAAGTTGAATGCAGAGAGAACAGAACAGAGGAAGAAGGAAAAAAGAGATAAGACAGTTTAAGAAGTAGAAAGAAAAGAAGGAAAGAATGTGAAGAACGACAAGAAGATAATGTTGATTGTATATAAGATTGATTCTTTACCGGCAGCATTTAAATTCTTTAGCTGGAAGCAGAGGTACCAACCTTCCTTCTCGCTTCGTGGAAAGTATGGGAACATTCAGTAAGGCACGTTGGTGAATGCAGAAAGAATGATTATACAGTAGTTTGATGTAGTTGATCTGCCGGTTGTTGTTGTTTTTTATCGTTTGACAAGTTTTATTTCATTTTGCGAAGCTGAGATGCAATTAGTGTGTCCATGCACTCACATCACGGATATAATGTTCGTACATCATATGTCATTCTGAAGTAATGATAGATCCCTTACTACATTTCTCCCGACAATTTTTCATCGACCTAGATAAAAGAGATCAAACAGTGAATACAGGGGAAAAAAGATCATTTCCAGACTGCGTAATATTGCCAGTCATGTCACTTTCCAATCTCCTTATAAAGGAGTATTTGAAGAGTTTTACCGCAAAAATGAATTCACTCCATTTTTTTTTCACTTTGAAATATTTGCGATTAAACCTGCTCAAAAACACAGAATATCAAGAGGAAATATGGTATTTTTTTAATCATAACTTCAAGAATATACCTTAGTATGCAACATCGAAGTATTATTACAAAGGTTTTATTTTGCACTATTTGATGATGAACTTACTTAAAAAAAAAAATGTTTAAAAATGGTGCTCGCCCCGTTTTGCAATGAAACATTTCATTTGATTTCATCGGGTTTCTGGTTCACAATTTTATCATTGAACATTCACTCACTAATATTCTTTCTCGCTTTTTTTCCCCTCAATAGCTTAACAAGAAACGGTATGACACATCGAGGTTCGGGGTCTATGGTAAGTCTGCGTTTCTTCGTCGCACATGAGAAATCCCCTGCACAAAGCAAGAGCAAGCAAGGAAGGTATAACCCCCGTGGGAGTTAACTTCAATTTTCCCGTCTCTAATCCCTTCTACAAGCTGGCGAATTAAAGGAAGAGCGTTGTCTATATGCACACGATTTCTCCTATAGCCTGGATGGGACCGTTTGAGATTTTCCTTTAAAAACAGCACAGCAACCGGAGTGGCGTTTTTCAAACCCTTGGTTTATGGTAAAAATCAACCATGTGCTTGGTGGCCCGGGCGGTTTGCATTCTCGCCTCCCAACGGAGGTCATTGTTTGACGTTGTCTTGACTTACCGAGCTTTGTCTGGATTTGTTTTGTGTAATCTTACCGCAGCTTAGCTGTGTCCTGAGGTGGCCCTTTCTCCCCATCAAATAAACATACAATCAGACAATGCCTCTCCTTCTTTGTCTCTTTCTTTCCATTAGATATTCTCTCTTTGGTTATTACTCCTTCACTCCTTCCCTACAATCACGTTTTTCTCTACTTGTCGTCTGCTTCCTATCTTACTTTCTAACATTAATCTCATTTTCATCACACAGAACTTTCCTTTTCATATCCTCCTTTTTGTTTTGTTTTATTTGTTGGTTGGGTTTTATTCGGGGGGGGGGGGGGGTGGAGGAGTCCTGACAGCGAGCTCGCATGACGTTAAATACCGAAACGAACGATAACAGCTAAACATTGGTGACTGAATAATGGCCAAATTGAGCGATCGCTGCAGAGCGTGCAAGCGTGTCCGCGGGGCGCTGTCTGGCGCTGGACGTGTAGGACTTGTGCGAGGGGTCAGAGCTGCTAGAACAGACGTTTGAGGTGTGCGGTTGGGTGAATGATCGATACTCTCTATCGTCACTTCGACCGATGCAATCTTGCAAAGGCGACGAGTTGATCGCTTGCCAGAGCGTACATTCCTCGATCCCAGCTTCGATCCGCGGCGGATGTGGCTTGCAAGGGGAAAAAACCAACTCCCGAAAAATTCTGTCATTTGCAAAAATTACTTGAGCTTATACGGGAGAACATTTTTTTTTTTTTTGGTCTAAATGCCGTCAATAAATGCAGAATTGCAAAGATACGTTGATATTCCTCTTCGCGTCAATACGCACAATTATGACATTACTGATAGCATGGAATGCATAAAATTCTCACGACAGCGCTCTCTGACTGACCAGGAAAAACATGTCTATCTGCATGCTGAACGTGTTTTTGTAAATCCAAGGTAAGTTTGATACGTGTCTCAAAGCTGACACATTGTGGCACTTTAATCAGTATATTAATAATACATCTGATATAGGTCCTTTCCTTTCGCAGTAAACTCAGCCCTGTAATTTAAAATTGGAGCCAAACCCCCTCGCTCCCCCCCCCCCCCCACTTCTCCAAGTAATCTATAGAAATGAGCAGAGATCAGAGAAAACTCAATTACAATTACATCAACTCCGCATGCAGGCGCTGGCCTATATATTAATTGAGATGTAGCGTTGGAATTCCTAACTTGACGTGAGTATTGTTGACTCATTACAGACGTCCCAACATGACAACCGCTCAGAAATAATCAGGGTAATGAAGGCAATCTACACACTCAAACAGAAAAAAAAATCGACATGATTATTAGCAGGAAACTTTACGACTTTTAAGACAACGCACTAAATCGATTTTAACGAAAGCACGAAGATCGGAATTCGCCAATGCTGAACAACCATTATATGATCAGTTATACGCACGTAATTCTATCAGGAAATTTACGAAGTTAAACACATTTTTTCGTGCATGTTAAGATTTTCATTTCCGAGCAAGTAATATAAAGAAATAATCGGTAATTAGTCTATCTATCACGACGTCGTCTAAAATAACTGTATTTTCTCCTGTAATAGAATGACACTAAATTTTGTCGCAAGGGCTGTCACAATTAAGCTCAGATGTTTGACAAGATGACCGTCCCACATGCCTTATGAAAATACATAATCATACAAATTCAAAGTTTAATGTACTGGTCACTAAAAAAAAAAAAAAAAAAAATGCTGTGCAGGGCATAAGAGGGGATGAGGCTTAAAAGGTAGAATCAATAAACTGAAATGGCCAATACAAGATCACAGTGAAATCAGATTTGCAGTTGGTGTAGGCAGTACGATTTTGATGAATAATTAGGTTCACCAAAACACATTAAACAATTAATTGATTGATTAGTTGCGTTACTTATCAATGATCTTTGTAACTCATATTTTGAACAGCACTGTTTCCGAATTCTCTTTCTTTTCTTTAAAGGGGTGTGGAAATGGCAGTTGCTTTTATAATCGGGGAGCAAATTTCACACATCAGACCCTGGACAACTGTTTGATGTTTAAATGAGCTGTTAATAATTTGGAATTATTCCAATAGAATGATTTTATGACGAGTACACATCTTTATCCTGTTATATGAAGTGACGGCTGTTAGAGCTTATCATTAAAGCTGCGAAGGGACTGGCGAGTTTAAACCCCCTTCTGGAAGGACGAGTCAATGAAGATACAGTTCCTTGACTTGAGACTCGAGGAAAGAGCGCCGAGGTGGCTCATTTGGTAAAGCATGTATCTGCCTTCACTGCAAAAACATCGGTATTAGATTTAACACCATGGGAGTTAAATCTAACACCGATCAAGTGTCAACAGAGGACCACACCCACAGGTGTAGAAAGTATGTTGTGATGATGTTGAAACGTATTCACCTGGCACTTCGTGGCGTTAATTTGACACTGTATAGCTGGTGATACTTTTGACACTGCGCTGTTGTTAATTCAACAGTGACACCTCATGGTGTTGATTTGATATTGCTTGTGTTAATGTCAATGGTATAACACCCGTCCAGCTTCAATATGAGACCACACCAACTGGTGTTACTATGGTGTAAATGTGTTCACACTTTATTTTCAAAAATCAAGTAGGGCATACTTTATCGGAAATTCTTGACGTCTTGTTAAAGTTCAAAAACAACAAGAAGAATAGTCACTAAGAAACTATTCCAAAAACACTTTTATTTTTTTTAATGACACCCGGAGGTATTAATCTTACCCCATAAATGAGCACCGGGAGTTTAACACCAGCTCGGCCGGTGTTTTATATTCAACACCCGACATGATTGCAGATAATTTATAGCAAGAATGCTTGCGCACAATCTACAGGTTTGCCATTTACAACTGATTACAGTCACCGTCTGAATGCAGTGCATCCCAGATTCTATACAGCCCACATCAAATCGAACTAATCCAAAAATTCTGCAACACGACACACTTACAAGTTTTTGTTCACACGCACCCACACAGACATCTTTTTCTCAAACACTGAATCGATTACCTGTCAGATATCGCATACAGCACACAATATTGATACACTCACAAGACAGTGATTAAAGTGTTTGAAATACCTCGAAATTAGCAGGTTCATCGAGGTTGAGCAAGGGGTATATACGTGCCTGTCAAACAAATACGTCCGAACTAGTACCTGACGTGATTACTATGTTTTGAATTGAACATGTTGAATTACTGAAACTGCACTGATCACTGGAGACACAGCGAACAGTTACAGCACCTTTATTTTCATATTTCACTTCACATCTGTATATGTACTAAGCAAAAAAAAAAAACAAAAACACAAAAAATTCAAACAAGCAATTAGCAAGATACAAAATGTAATATAAAGTTGGTCATGACGAGGAAGTATGCCAGCATATACATAAAAGGCAATTCTCTATAACGTGTGAAATATTAAACAACCGCAAAAGCAAAGCTTGTGACCGCGGATTCGAGGAAAAAAAGTATCAATGTAAGTTCGTTTTGCAATGGAGATAGGACACAAAATACGAGTGACGAAACTTTATGAAAACTATTTTCGCATTAATCATGAAAATTGTCACTTTATATATTTATGATTTTAACTACCAATAAGTTCATATTACTACTAGTATTATTGTTATCATTATCATAACAGCTATCATTATTACATGTCTTAGTAATATCATTATCATTGCTGCTGCTATGATTATGGTCTTTGTTACCAAAAAAAATAATAGCGTCTTCCTATTTGTAGATTGACATTACCACATACCCAGTTATGAGTATTTCCCCAGATGATAAGAGACATCCGTAAAACACAATTTGTTAACGGAAGGCGCATTACATTAGCGGATTTGAACACAGGTCCTCCCGGCTGAAAGCCCATGTCTGCAAACCAGAGTTGGGCGTTGGATGATTTTAAAAACTCTTTGAAAGACTTTCTTGGTTCAAACAGTGCAATGCACTGTCCCTTGGATAGCACCTAAAATGGAGGCCCCGTGTGTGTAAGGAGTCGCAGCTCATGCACGTAAAAGATCCCGCTTCATTCATTCATCTCAAAGAGTGGGGTGTTTTACCCGGTGAAGTGGTCCTACCTAGTACATCCAAATGGACCCCATCGAAGACCAGTTCGTACACCCTAAAATGGGCTTTCCAGCCATCTTCTCTGATGGAAATGAAAGAAACAAGAAAGTTATTATTCTTTTTTTTTTTTTTTGGAGCAGCGAGTTGAGAGTTTAGTGTGATTATTATCGCTCTTACTATCTCTTCATTTTTTTGTGTGTGTTGCTATAGTAACCGGATTAAATTCCACTTCCAATGATGTGGTAACAATATAATTATCACGGTGTCATCAAGTCGAGATCAAATGCAAGGAAGTTTAAAGTGATATAGTTCATATTTGTTGAATGAGTCTAACTCCCCTGCATGACAGTACCATCCACGTCTGGAAGGAGATGAAAAAAAAAGTCGTTCGTGAATTGATATCAATCAATTATGTCAAATTGGGAATATTCCTCTGACAAATTAGACGCTTTACTTATCTCAACATCTATCAATTCTAGCGGCAACGAAAAATAAAATGGCTCTTACTAGCAACTCGATATTCATAATGAATCGCACAAACTTTTTCGTTGGCTGCAAATGTTGACAGACCACATTTATTATCATTATTATGCACAGAACGAGCTGAGTTACAAATCGATTTGTAAATATTAGTTCTTGGTGTATGACATTCTCCGTCGGGTTACAGTTTCATTCACGTCACGAAAACAGCAACAACTGAAAGTTCTCTTCTTCAATCGCTTCGTTCCCCCCCCCCCTTGAAATTCCTGTTTTTGTTTGTTCCATTCAGGCAATTTATAGCACGGACTCAATAGTGAAATTAATGAATTTATTCCGGCCTCCATTCGCAAAGGATGAACAAGGATTAATGCGTCTCACAGTGTCTTTCCCCTCCTTCCTCTTTCGTTGCAATTGCAAGGACTTATGAGCAACGGCGGGTTTCCATGACATTCACATCTATCAGAACTTCGCAACCTCCTTTTTCTTTGCTCCCTCTTTTCCAACACCAACGTCTGAAAAGGGGAGAAAGCGGACTCGGTTGGAAATTGCAGCCCAGACCTTATGCTTTCTTCTCAAAGGTTTGATGTTGTTTCATATTAACAGGAGGCTATCACGTATAACTGTTATTGATTTACTCGACAAGAATGACAAGCCTCGTCTGCGAATCAAGCTTATTTGCGAGGCCAAAGACATTTCTAGAAGTTGATGACGAGAGATGAAAATTTTTGCTTGAAAAAGGAAATAAACAAACTGCCAGTACCTTCTTTCAGGCCCCGTAAAAGAAGGACGAGTTTGCGACAATTCATCTTCGTTCGGATTCCTCACGGATTAAAGAGATTTCGCCAAAAACATAGGGGCCAAGGGATGATTTGGGGGCTCTGTTTTTTCACCGGAAGGCTCACAGGTTGTGACTGCATACACCACAGACTATGGGAATCATTATGAAACGCATTGAGATGAACATAAAAGCGAAAGCGACACACACAGACATTTCAGTGATGTCGCCTCAGGGAGAGCTTCGGGAAATAGGTTTTTAAATTTCAAAACGTATAGATAGCCTCTGCCAATATTGAGTCTAATTGTGATAGGTACGGGTGCCTATGTAGCGCCGGGGACCTCGATTCCTCGTCGTAAAATAGCCAAGGGGATAGCGAAAGTCGCCCTTGGGTCCGACCGAAGTCGCCAAAGCATTTCGATGTGAGGGAGAGAATCGTTAACTATTACAGCAGCCATGTCTCCTAGATGAAATAGCATGTGTCAGAAAGCATTTATGCCGGCAGGCATATAACTGTCATATGTGTTTATGTGAGACCGTGTTTGTTTGTGTGTGAGTTTGTCGATCTGTTTGTTTTCGTAGCTATTTGAAAAGAGAGATCGAGTGCGTGAGAGATAGATAGATAGATAGACAGATAGACAGACAGACAGACAGATAGATAGATAGATAGATAGATAGATAGATAGATAGGTTGGTAGGTAGATAGAGAAAGGGAGAGAGAGAAGGTGGGAGAGAAAATATAGAACAGTGTCCTGTGATGTACAATATATTTTCCAAGGTTTCCTACTAAAATACGGATGTATTTATTGACTAAACATTTTATCCAACATCATCTTGCGAACTTGTGAATTCATCGAAGTGAGCTATAACCATACAGACGGGTAGATTAAAGAAAGAGAGAGAGAAAAAAAGAAACAAACAAACAAAAAGCTCAGTTAGACACAACTGGAAAACCCGGACTTAATCGTATGATAAACTTCAAAACAAAGTCTGAACGACATGAAACTTATATGTATCATCCATATAAATCCATATTTTGACCAATATGTGACTATTTTCGAAGATCTCCCTTTCTTCTCTACGTTTTAAAGAATGTATAAGTTTGCTTGAATCTCCCCCTTTTTTTCTTTCTTTCTTTTCTTTCTTTCTGCAACACCTTGCGTTCGGTAAACAGGACAATCACTTGCTATTATTTCCCCTCATCCATGTACTCCATGTTTCATGTCCTCCCAACATTATGCCAACATCTTGCCTAAGGCAATGTAAGGCCATGCAGATATCGTTTCCTTTCATGTGTGTTGCCACGTGTTGTTAAAAAAACAAACAAACAAACAAACAAGGAAACGAATAAACAATCATTATGATAACTTTGATGCTGACAACCCTTGCTATAATCATAAAGTGATGACGATGATGATGATGATTTCTTCAAATGCATCAACACAAGCATAAAAATGCCAGGGATTAGCTTCTTCCAACGTAACAATCAGCAGTACACCCGCCATTTTATTACATTCTTATTAGATAAATACCAAATTTAACAACAACTGTAGCATGGGTCTTGGCTCTCTTCCCCCACTCGATTGTTTATATATATATATATATATATATATATAGAGAGAGAGAGAGAGAGAGAGAGAGAGAGAGAGAGGGGGTCTATATAGCATCCCATATAGAAGCAAATTATAGGAGTGGGTTATCATTTAGGGGCACGAAAGTGCAATATGAGCTCTTTCTTTACCTGTTTTTCCTCCTTTTTTCCGCTACGGTTACTTTTATCAAGTGAAAATGAAGATGGTGATTTCCTTTCAAGTAGGAAAAACTTTCAAACACTTGAGATCGTTCCTGAATCCAGTTGATTCTGTCGATTTTTGTTCTAACCCTTAATGAACTTGTCTCAGAAAGAGTAGTTTGCACAAAGCTGAATAACTTGTTCAAATACTTCCTCAAATACATAACCAGTTTAGGCTGGAAACCCACGCTCACTGTTGCAGCTTTTGTAATGCCAATGTCAACAAATAACCACCATTATGCATCAATAGAATGTTGTATAATAAACTATTTTGTCCCTCAATGTTCGATCTATCACAAACCACGCAACTGACGACTGATGTGACGCAACTTCCCCCCCCCCCCCCCCACCAAAAAATCAAAAAAGAAAAATACAACAAACAAATGAATACAACAGTAGCCGCAACAACTAGCAAACAGTTAATGTTCGAGGGTGTTTTAACGGCGCTGCTTGCTCTGAGAGTCATGCGGCTCTAAAGGGTCAAAGTAAAGGACCTTCATCAAGTGGTTGACCACTTCAGTTTGCGTGCGCGCATGCATTAAACCTTTGGGAAAAAAAAAAGAAGCTTTATAACCGCTAACTTCAACTATTTTGGACAGGGATTTGAATCACACTATTAGTATACTTAACCCTTCACCTAACTGGCACGGTACCTCATGTCAGGCACTATAGATCTGCTCGGTTTGCACGCTGTATTTTTTTTTTCTATATTAATGTCTATTTCAGCCGGGCGAGGGGTGGGGTTCAGCATGTATAAAAATAGTTAATTCATACAAGCAAGACAAGAAGGCGAGAAGATGTATGTTTTGGTTGGTTGGTTGGTTGATCGATTTGTTGGTATTTATTTCTTTTCTTTTTTTTTGGGGGGGGGTGGGTTCTGCTCTTCTTGTCTATCCTTAGAATTTTCCCAAATTTCTGATTCTCAGCTTTCGATATTTCTTCTGAACACATAGATTGAATTGACTCATAGAGCTACATTTATTTTGCCTGGAGTACGCAAGGCATGGAAGGTGCACTATCTAGTCACTGTATATTCATGAAATGACGGACTCCATTGCTATTAAAGATCATGTATTTGGTTAACCTAAACAGTTGTGATATACGATAATGGCATTTCACAAGAGAAAAAGAGAAATGTCGAATTCATAACACATATGGGATCGTCACGCCAGTTGATGTCAACTATATCTGGACGTCCTTGATTTGCATAGAATATGTTTACAAATTAAGAACACCTGGTGCAGCTTTCGCGAAAAAGCATCTATATATGCCCTACCTGTAATATCTGGTTTTGGCGCGTGGACAAAGCATTTGAGCTTTATCTCTCACTCACTGGTGCGAGTCCGAGAAATTCCATGGCAGTTTCAAGATTCAGGATTTCAAGGATTTTATCAGTTCAGCGTTATCATCTTTGGACATGGGGGGGGGGGGGGAGGAAAGGACTTTCTTCCAACACCATACAAAGCTAGCGACCTGGACGTGTTGCTGCGTGACGGCGTTATGTGTTTTCAGAAACTGAATTGCAGAAGCTCTTAACGTCACGCTTCCGTTTGTTGCATACAGGGAGAAGATAATAATAGCAATCATGTTCCAATTTAGAAGATATTTGTCCCTTACTCCCAAGAGATAGTCGAGTGTTCAGGAAAGAAAGGGTTCAAGGAAAAAGTGTCGTGTAATACCGACGTAATACTGCTCCAATTTCCACCCAAAATGACATGTTGAAGACCATTGCATCCTGAAGGGCAGAAGAGCAAAATTTTATCCACCCTCGATATTTCCCATGAGGAAAAAAAAAACACCAAAAAAAAAAATACGTCAGTTTAAATTTTAGAAGGAAGTTCTTGTGTATGTAATCAAGACACACACACACACACACACACACACACTTACAAAATGGTCCATGAAGGAAAATACAGCGAGAAATACACTGGAACAAGCCCACGAAAGATTTTTATACAGTATGTATACAACTCTGGTTTTCGAGTAAAATCAATAGTGCTCCATGTATACATAATCGGAACCTATTCAAACTTTTTCAGGGCAAGTTTCCCCTCCTGTCTTTTTACGTTAGCAAACACAAATAAATGACTTGCTTCTACATTCTTCATTTATTTTCATCCTTCCTCGTGTGGCTCCGTACGCTACCGAATGCCAGTGCAATTCGAGGGCAGACATTTAGCAGGATCATAAGATCCTCCATTCAGTCCTTTTGAATATTTCCTTACCCGCTATCAATGGCTGAGTGATGGATATCAGTCTCCCGCAGAAAGCTGCCACATCTGCGGAGGTATCTTTGCGAACACAAGAAACGGTGTAGATTAATGGTTTCCCGGGGCAACGGTGTCATGACCGGCCATGGAGCGTATAGGGATTCGATTCACAAGACTGGTTAATGAGAGACAATCTTGGTTTTGATAATGAGCGCGAGGAGAAAGTAAAAAAAAGCCCCGCTGTAAGTCCAACGAGTGAGCTTGTTTTGCATGTTGCCTATAGCAAACGTTATCAAAATGGCAAGGTTCACCACCAAAAAGAATTGCCATGACGTCACTGCCTACGTATTGAACTTAAATTATGTGTAGGAGAATCCATACTCCAGTCGGTATACAATATTTTTTAGCACTGAATAGCCTTGTTTATTTGAACAAGTCCATTGCAGACTCGGACCATGAAAAGAAAGTTATTTCGAATAATGTTGTCGGTAATGATCAAATCAGCAAAATATTTACAACCCTTGAAATGTCAATCATTCAGGTATTCCTTCAGAAATCAATCAACAATGTAGTTACATCAGCCCGAAATGTCTATGTAGTAAAGTCATAAGACGTAGAGATGCCACTGCGTTTTTCATCGTCACATATTTCACCTCCACCCTTCTCGATCTTCGTCTACCCTTTTGCTTACATTTTACGTTTGCAGCTCACTATTATTAAAAGATTTCCGTCATGCCGTCCTATTTGTAACTTTGTATATCACATCAATGATTCTCATTTTTTTACCACGTCTATACCTGGTTAATTCAATTACATGAATAAGAATCTCGAGATGAAATGAAACTTAATTGATTGCTTATATACGAGAACCCGATGGACGCTACACCTAATCCATGAGGATTTTCAAATCTAATTGGACATGTTGGAGAGGAGTTATAGGGTGATCGAAGGGTACATCAAAGTAATCTTTTGGTCACCTGACTCAAAGTAATCTTTTTGTCACGTGACTGAAAGTAATCTTTTGGTCACATGATTCAAAATAGTCTTTGGTCACCTGACTGGTTCGATTCACTACCAATGTTTTTGAATGGATATGTGGGTGGTGTTTTTCTCTTCTTTTTTTTTTTCATGAAATAATTGACCACTTCAGGAGAATGACCTCAAATACGTTGTTCAAAAATACTAATGATAACACATATACAGTCAAAAATGCCGAAGTGGCAACGTGTCTATGGCAGCCACTAGCATCGTCCCCCTCAAGTGACCGCTATAGACAGGTTTGACTGTATGCAGATTGAGTGTCTGAAAAGCGACATGACGTACGCGATTTTGAGACATCTTCGACTGACTTCAAAGGTTGCGTAATCAAGTCAGAGAATATTCTGTGAGGGCGCGATAAACCTGTGCATGCGGTAACTCCCCCACATTAAAGGGAAGGTACAGTATTGGTGGAGATGAGAATTGGGCTTTTAACTTTTTGCGAGATACCAAGAAAACACTTATGAAATAGTACAGAGCATACCGTTCTAAGAGGAATTCAAAGTTTATTTGATGAAAATCGGGTTTGGAATGACTGAAACATCAAAAAACAAAGTAAAACAAAGCGATCGTAAAAAAGTGTGGGTCCCATACCTTATTAGAATCGCTCTGTTTTGGATATCTCAGCCATTTCAAAACCAAGTTTCATCAAATAAACGTTGAATTCCTCATGGAATTACATGCTCTTTCATATTTCATAAGAGGTTTCTCATTATCTCACCAAAAAAATGTTAGAAACCTGAAATTAGGTCTCAACCAAAACTATACAATCCCTTTAAAATGTCAAAAGCGTTATTGTCTTTGTCTGACCGCTGCCATCTATTGTGGATGTTTGTTTGTGTTGCTCTCCAGCCCTTAACTGTCCGTATTAATTTGTTGATCACCGACGAAAGTCGATATTCATACTCCATGCAAAAGTTAGACGATATAAAATGAAAACGACATGAACTTGAAAAGCAGAGAATAAGGGCAGTAACAAGAAGAACGATAATGGGTAACGATAATGTTCTTCAAGATAAGTGCTGAATATAAAGGACATTTTGAGATGCTGCTGACCAACCTTTTCCAAATCATATTTTGCTATTTATACGTATATGCACGTGGCTGCCTCTTTTTTGTATTGTTTTCCTCTTACAAGCTTTTGATTCAATTTTTTTGAGTGTGTGCGTGATTTCCCTCGAGTATTTTGTCTTCAGGATTTTGCAATTTTGCATCTCATGCAAACTCAACGAAATGAAATTGACGGTCTGCCCCATGCTGTTCAATAATCATTTTTGCAAAATGGCCATACCCAGTCGTACATGATAATGAAATCATACAGGCATTCTTATTTTGCAACATCGAAACAACCTGAGGAGTCAACTCACGAACGTAGAAATTATTACACGTCATTCTATATGTGGGTATAAAGCAAAGTCGGCAGGACGTACACGCGACACCAAGGGCGATATCCCATTATCTGCGTATGTATGACGAGCTCGTATAATTGAATGCAGTCGCCAACGGTTTCTCTGCGTCACAATATTCCTAATTTTTGCATTTTGCAATTTACACTGTCCTTGTCGTGGGGCACCGGTTACTTTAAACTGTTTTCTTTCTGTGGTGATGATGAAGATAACAGCAAAAGATAATAATTATGGTAATAATAACCATCATCCTCACGAATGTTTAATTACCCCTTATATGCTACTAATGGTACGAATTACAGATAGGAAAGGGGCTGCGTAACGGGGGGGGGGGGGGAGCTGGGTCTACAGCCCCAACATATCTTAATCTAAAAACTAACAAAATTAGATAACCAACGGGAGAACAAAAACAAAAAAGGGGGGAAAAAGAGAAACCCTGCAAGAAACCCCACAACTTCTAAGTTTGTGTGTTTGTGTCTGCTTGTGTGTGTGTGTAGGTGTGTGTGTGTGTGTGTGCGTGTGTGTGTGTGTGTGTGTGTGTGTGTGTGTGTGTGTGTGTGTCGGGGTGGGGGTAGCTGGGGAATGGGGTAGAGGGGAAGGGGGAGATGGAGGGGCTTGAACGAGAATTGACCCTTGACCCAACCAACCGAGGGTGGCAGTGTGAGGGTGCGTTTATACAAATTTTCTGTGGCAGCATCAAGATTCTAAACGCGTTTGAGGCATTTACGGGCGACAGATAAACGCAGCCGTGTTTTAAAACGCGTTTAAGGACGAAGATTTGAAACGCCATTCATTGGGCGGTTTGAAACGCGTTTGAGACCACGATCCCCTTTCTGCTAGAAGATGAATGCAATGCCGAGTTCTCAACACTTTTTAAAAGGTGTTGTCCCCGTTCGATTCCCGTAACATTCCCAAACAAGCTACCTTCACACAATGTGCTCATCCTCATCCAGGTATACCGGCAATGCTTGGACATAGTGATGGCAAGGATCTTTGGTTAAACAATGCAAATAATAATTATAAAAAATGACAAGAAGTCATTCTGAGCATTTTAACATCTTGACTCGCGCGAATGCATGCGTCATGCAGCACACGAGAGCAATGACGAGACAGTATGCTGACTGATGACCTGAAGCTTGATTACACTAAATCTAGGTGATTCATTGCATATCACAGTTGTGAAGACAGGATTGATTTTGCAATTTCACAAAATGGCGTCTACGGGACGTCACGGTTCAATGATTACGAAGAGTATTCCCGGCCATTGACGGCAAAGCAAGGCTGAAATTTCACCTCGATGAGATACTTTGATTCTGGAGATCAATACGCGGCCATAGAATTCATTCGAAAAATCGATAAAGAAAATTCTGACGAAACAAGAGGCGATCTGCACATGTAATTGATAGTGGTCCTATCTACCAAGGGAAGCCTTTCAGTGTTTACAATTATCTCCTAGAGGGCGCTGTTGCAGCATTGCTGGGTTCGCATATTACAACTGTCTCTAGTTTTGCTAGGTTATCATATTAAAACTGTCTCTAGTTTAAAGGGACAATGTAGGTAAAACATCTTGTAGATATAGGGCAATTAGTCAATTAGTTGTAATATAAATAACTCGACACAAACATATCATCAGTTCAAAAAAAAAAAATGCGCATTAACCCGCTGCATGCTATAAGGATTAGAACCAGTACTATCTGTCGGGAGGAAGCTCGGTGGTCTATAGGATGAGACACCTGCCCGGTGCTCAGGAGGTCGTATGTTCGAACCCTGCGCGGAATCCTGTGGCGAGTATGTATGCCCATAATTTCTTATACCATGCCTACTACTAAAACACTGATCAATTTAGTGCTTATTTACGTCGATATATAGGGCAATTTACTTGCAATATCAACAACTCGACGCAAGAATTTCCTCAATTTGAAAAACGTTGCAAGGACAAAAGCACTTGGTAACATTCGAACCAAAAACCTTCTGACAACAATCCCGAGCCTTATCCACTGAACTATAGAGCCAAGAGATAAAAAATAATAATGTGAATAGAGATTGAATGCATTATGCGCATCATATAGAATTCATGACATTGTATTATGTGTTACAGTAGAACGAAAATACGAGTATTTAGCTGTGTCTCGAAAGGATACACATTGCACAATTACATGCGCTCATCATTCTGCTCATACACAAAAGAAATCAGCAAAGAGAAAAATTAAGAATTGATTGAGATGTTTACTATCGCTTTTTGAAACGTATACCGACTGATCAAAACAAACTAACAAAGTGAGAAGAAACTGAAGAGATATGACCGACAAAAATTATTCTGAAATAATATTGATGGGACGATTAGGGCGAAGGAATTGATCGATACTGTTATGAAATTGTATGACGTCATCCGAGTTGGGCGAAGAAAAAACAACAGTCAATCGCAATGTCGGCTAATACACCAGAGTGTTGTTTTCAATCAGAATGAAATAAATGAAAGGCTGCCACGAGTTTCAATGAAATACTTAAAAAAAAATACGCAGTGTGAACTGAGAGCTAGATCATATCACATTACGTCTTGCCCATCGAGTTGCAGGTTGAGTTCGGGAGGAATCTGAATGGGTTTGACAGTAGTACTTGATGGGAAATGAAACGGACTCCCAGTTCGATTTCACTCAACATCAGAAGTCCTTTTTCCTGTATCTGACTATCTTTGTCTCTTCTGACTTTCCCCACCCTCTTCCCCTCTCCTCTCCCTCCTCTCCTCTCCCTCTCTCTCAACCCCCCCCCCCCTCGTTTGCTCCCAGTATTATCTTCTCTGTGTGTATCACTTTTCATCTCTTGCAAAGGGTGAAAAAAAAGTTTTACAGCTCATTAAAGCAGTGTGTGTGTATGCTCTTTTACACAATCGTATCATTTACACACGATTAGCGTCCAGGTATATAGGGTCTGTGTTTCCATGACTGCAAACAACAAACACACGTACATTCACATGCAATGCCATACGTACAAGTTTTTTACGCACACCCAGTCGCTAGGGAGAATCTAATCAGAATTACTCTTCTGCGGTACGCCCCCATCGCCCGCAGATCATTACGCACAATTTCACGCAATGCCCTTGTGATTACTGGGGGAAGGGAAAACAGCGAAGTGAAAAACGCAGATACGCAGATTGATTTAAAACCAAGAGGGATGTTGATAAAGATGTATTATAAGCGTAGTCAGTCTTGAAAGAAAAATGGCGCTTATGATCAACAGTTTATAGACGTAATGAGAGCAAGGGTTCACCTTCTATTACCACGATTACAGTCAGCGTTCCTTGTTTTTCTTACTGCTAATTTTTTCTGTCTCCGGTCATTATACACTGATAAATCTGATTGCCCCGCAGAGGTCATGATCTGTGTGACAAAAGGACAATACACTCATACCAATCGAAGATGTGCTTTCAAAAACGTTGTAAAAGAAAATAAAAAAGAAGACTCGATCGATTGTTGACAACCGAAAGGTTGGATATAATAATGGATGACAATACATGGTGCATAATTTCTTGAATTATATGAAAAATGTCAATGTTTGTCAACCTATTTGTATCTGCCACTTAATTTCAAGATGGATCGCCATTCATGTTTTATTCAAAAGAAGACAAGAAGGAACGAAATGGAACTTTATATGATAAGAAATTTCAATATGGGATTTAAAGGGCACAAAAATTTAACAGTGCATGGTTGCCGATGTTCTCGTACCACATACAATGACACACAGAGTATTCGGTTCAGGAGATAATCTTTGCCTGAATATCGCTACATTATGGCGCGAGAATTAGGCTTATGTCGGGAAAACGTCGTCATGGTCGCAAGGAATGTTTAGGTCGACGCAAGCTGGCGTAAAACAAAGTCATACACGTCGATCTGGCTTCCTTCCCTGCGCCATTTTCTGTCACGCAAAGAGTGACGAGTGTTCCGTCTACAACTCTTTGTGATTTGAATATACCGACTGGTGCAGAAAACCACGTAGCAATAGACACACTGTCCAATGTCCCTAGCATAGAAAGGATTAAAGAACGACCGACGCTTACCTCATTCCGTGTTCGTGCGTCAGTGAAATTGCATAAATGGTAAACATGATCAGGAAAAGAGTCACTGAATACATTGAGCTTGCGATGACCACAAGTTTTAGATACACACAATAAAAATGAACGTCACTTCAAATTAAGGAACTGATGACGTCTGTTTATAACACATGTAATTTGCAATGACTGAAAGAAATCAAAATCTATTTATGATAACTATTTTTTTTTTTTACTCTTTCCTGGCGATTTCTTCAAACACATAAGTCTGTCACTCTTTTCATAGTCTTGAGATTAAATTCTGACACTGTTGATGGGTCGAGATGAAATCTTTATTGAAATTGGCAGCGAAATCCCCTAAGACGCCGTCAGATCACATCGATGCGTTCTGAGCGAGGGTCCAACATGATAACCCTTGTGCTATTTCTGTCATGATCACTTTCCGCACTGTTCTAAATTCTTAGATTTGGTGATCGTGACGCATAGATACTTTCCGTATGCAATTCATAGTATTAACATTGATAATACTAAAGTGATGTGAGGCATCTGAGATACCTCTTACTGTTTTTGTGCGTGTAGCGGAAAACATTCGGCTGTCATAAAGCACCTGTTTCTGTATTTGCCATGTTATCACGCACAACCCCGAGTAGCTACTGCTGTAGTGTGCGGCTCACGAGGCACAAGATTCTGTTGCAGCGAAAATGCGTTAATGACAATACTTCATCCAGACAAGTCATGCCTAACTTCGCAAGGACACGCAAATACACACACACACACACACACACACACACACACTCACACACATACACACACACACGCACACACACACACATCACTCAGTGTTATAATAATCACACACATTAGACTGTCATTTTTAATGTTTTCTGTGTATTTCTCTCACAGCTTTGTCATATCCCCACCTCCTTCTTTCTCTCTCTCTCTCTCTCCTACTTTCATTAATTTATTGATCTCGTCTCTCTTTGATCTTTCTCGAGTGTTGTTGTGGAGCAAAAACAGGCGTCTTCGAAATCCTCACTGTTTGTTATATATCTATTGATAATCAGATATCATGCACCCGGCTTTCCTTCTTTTCTTTTCTTTTTTCTTTCTTTTTTTATTCTATTCTCGCACTGCTTAGGCGCTCGCTATGGTCTCATTATTCAAATTACCCTTGGGCTTGGGAGATACTGTAATAATCAACCAGTGTGGACGTAAAATAGCAACTTACTCACGCTGATGTCAGTTCGCGTGTTGTAATAATTTACGGACGATATTGATACTGCGCAGCCGAAGACATAAATCCGCAGTAATTTTGACACCGGGTTATATTTACTGAAAGTTGTATTAAAAAAAAAAAGACACTCACAAATATGTCGTAATTTTGTATCATTATCTATACGCATGAAGATTCCTCACTGCAATATTCAACATAAATTTGTGTTCCCGAGAGTCAAAAAAGGGCAAAACGATTATTAAGATTGTGTTACCTCAAATCCTTACCTGATTACCTCTTTCCTAATGTTCTTATCATTTATGAAGCAATGCAAAATATTTATAGGAAAATCAACAAAATGGATGCTCTGCAATGCGTATAGGTTATACTCTAGGCGCATATTTACACACCTTTAGTCGAAGAAGTATATACATGTTTGTGTCAATGTAATTTTGCATTATCTAAACAAATAAATCATGTAAATGATTAAAATGATAATAGATAGGATAAATGATATGGAGGACCAACAAAATTAAGATCATTATCATTACTTTTATTGATGTTGTTGCTATTATTATCAAAATCACTTTCTATCGTTGGGATTTTTCTTCAACGGAGGTAGCGGTGTCGCTCAACAACCACTCCTGGGCGTTGCCAGCGTTTTTGGTATCTTAGCAACTAATCATTCATGGAACATCAAACATTTTCGCAGTTGTTTTCTAGAACCTAGTCTTAGTAATCAGTTGATATTTGCATTGAGTCGTCTTTACCTCTAAGAAACAGGTGGCAAATTTGGCACGTTCAATGTGTCAAAGGGTAGAAATGTTTGGAATGACAATCATGTTTACTTGCACACACACACACAAAAAAGAGAGAAATAAGTGTAGGTTTAAATGTCCTCGTTCATATTTTGTGTTTTGCTACGTGGCAGGTAAGCCTATTCAAGTCAGATCAGCAGAGAAATTGTCCCACTCGTCAAAAAGGAAACTACAGATCTTGATGGTTTAATAATGTCACATGTTACGCTGAATAGTAATGTGAGTTTACATTCAATAGTGTATATAATATAACTCGTACTATGTTCTTACCAGAAGGCTTCAATCATGTAGTCAACTAGCTGAACGACAGATTGCGATCAAGGGAAGCGATTTGCATAAACAGCGAGAAGAAATGCATTTGAAAAGGCAATTTTCAACTTTCGACGAGACAACGGCACATTTCTCACGTTCAGGATAAAGCGATTCGTTTGGCAGGCTCATGTGACAAGATGACACCAACAAAGAAAAAAAAAGAAAAGAGATGTCTTTGCCTCGACTCGTAACGACAGGTTTTCTCGTAATTTCACAGGAGAGATGCGTGCACTCACACACTGACATTACATTTCTGCGCGAGCAATGATACCCGCCAAAACGATTTTGACGTTGTTTCAGCTGCAGAATTTAAGTGAAATAAGCCCCTCGGTGCAACGTGATGTTCCGCTCGCCTCCGTATTCATTATAACACGCCGGTATTGCAATATTCATTTCTAGGGTGAAGTTCGTGTAGCGTCTGTAGTACTAAGAATTGCGTCTCAGTTCTCGTAATGCTAAATCAATGCGCGTGAGCAGAGTCTACTTCATAACCAATAACGTGAAACTATCATGCCGCAGTGTTGCGGGAAAGCAAAGTGCGGGACTTAGTCGATGGTTACGTAAGACTGGAGAAGAAATTAGGCAAAAATTGAGCTTCATGGGCATACAAGAGTTGGATGAGCTGCGAATATCGTCATGCAGTTCAAAAAACGGCGAGAGAAACAGATAAAGAGCATTTCTTTTCTTTGGAGAAAGGAAAGACAATTTTACGTGATAGATACACCTGAAAAACGATCTCCACTAATGCCAATTAAACACCTACATTTGCACATCTGTTCATTTAGAAAGTACATCTGTAAAACACATTTCTCCCCCTCTCTCTCTCCGCGGTTTGTACACAAATGAAAATGTCCAATTGAACAGTTGAACTGAAGATCTGATACGAGACATCTGGCAAACTTACCCGACCTAGATCAGTGTAATTGTCTCCGCGTAGCACGGGGAAAACACCTTTACATTCCGTTTTTGTTCGAGAACGTGCTACATTCTTTCGGTGGTGATCAAATGACAACTAACAAGGTTTATTGTCACCACTCTTTTCTTTTCCTCTTTTGGACAGACAATAATGTTGATGTACGTACACCGTCACAGCAAACTAACAAATGGAATCATTTTCACATAGTACGCTAAACAGAAGCAATTTCCTACTTTGCTAAACAAGTATTCTGCACTTCACAATATTCTACAATGCATTACGTTGTGACATAATTATTCGGAGAAGTGTCTCCGAACATAGGCCTACAAGGAGGGTATTGACTATGATTTGGAAAAGCTTAGAAGTGAAGTGCCAAAGGCGAACGTAAATGAAAAGTGGGTGTTTTGACATTTTGGATAATCTTTTGCCTTGCATGATTTGCAAGACATCACTCGAATCCGCATTGTTCACATGCATGACACATGATTCACAGACTTAGTCTACTCTGATCTCTGTAAAGTGACAAAGACTTGCGTTGATACAGCTGCATACAATTAGCATCACGTCTGAGTAAGCGATTCTTCAAGACAGTACTTTCAACCTTCTCCGGGCAAAGTAGCATTCTTGTAATATGAATAGGCACACAGTCTAACAAGTACTAGTAACACCTGCTTAAAAGAAAAAAAACACACACACACACACTAAAAGGTGTTGTAAGTACACTAAACCATAGTTACGACACGCATCAACTGTGTAAAATTATAATCGACTTACCCCGTGGACTAATCAGCTCTTTCAAGATACCGCAGAAAACTCACAAATTGAACTTTAGTCACCTGAGTGAAGTAATAAACAACAACGATGAAAGAATTATTAGCGCTCTCCCTCTCTCTTGTCCGTGAACGAGCGTGGATGAATGACTCGTAAATGCAAACATCAGCAGAAGATGTGAACACAGCGCACACGTGTTACGAAGAAAACTGACGACTCTTTCCCGCCTCTCACGGGTACGGTACTCGTGCACGCATTCAACGTGTCTCGGATGACTGCATAGGGTCAGGTAGTGTGCGCATACAACGCGCGACTCGTTTTCGTCTCAATCGTTTGTGTTATATTTGACGGGCGGTAGACGGACGGACAGAGTCGTATTTACGGCTCTGCGGACGGACAGCGCGCGTATAGTGGGATGGCGGGGCAGTGACCCAGAGTGCGATCCTTTGAAAAATAACGCAGCCACGAAACTAGTCTACACTGCGCAGACTGCGGAAAACATCAAAAAACTGCGAATTCTTTTTCAAATGCTGAAATACTGCTGAAAGCCTTTCTAAAGAAACCGATGATTTCTGTGTGGAGTTATTACATTATTTTGTGGTTTGCATCCTTCTCACCTCTCTTCTTTTTCACTCTTCCTTTCTGTGTGTTTACGATAACACTGAAAGCTTTCACGCACGACAACACTTGGCAGGAAACTAAGTTGATCTGTTTCTTTTTTTTTTTAATAATCCAGGAACAATAGGACACCTATTTTTAAGGCAATTTTGAAGGAAAATGGTAATTTGCTATTATTAAGACTGCTGTTTCACCATCTGTTCCAATCAATACGTGTAGTAAAAATCCTCAAATTCAACCAGCGCATATATTGGAAAAAAAAAAGTGAAATAATGGCCAGTCTTGTGGTGCGTCTATTGGTTAGGCCCTATCATAAAATAAGATGTCTTTAGCAGCGCTTTCGTGCATGGCAACAGAGCGTCTTTGTCGATTTCCCTTCGATCACAGGGATTGAATACAGTGCCTGGAGTTAAGTGCGAAGGGCTATTAGACAGTTACGTGACATGTGAACGCAAGGAGCTTTTGTTAGGAGGGGGTCCCATTCCTCCCTCCCTCCTTCCCACTCAGGTGGTCATTCGGTACCGCACACGCGTTCCCGATTTTTCGGAAAAGAGGAGTATTTTAGGGGCTCAATTCGAGGGAAAAATCCCGAAAACTCGTTGAAATAGGGGACCTTACAGGAAAACCCTAAAACAGAGTCCCAAACATGGTTAAGGGTTAGTTTCAAACCCCAGAAAAAAATCCAAATAGGGGTAATGTGCTTGGAGTTCGTCCTGATTCTATGTGCTTACTTCGCATGTTTTGCTGCAATTCTTCTCGCAGGGAACTACACCTTTTCTGGTGTTTACAGCATGAGAAAGTCTCCAAAGACATTCCTGTCCATGTAAGAGCAGCTGTGGACACTCTTCACCTCGCAACTCTTCCTTCAATTAGGGGGTAATGTTGCTATTTTCCCTTCCAAAAGCCAAAGGGGTCACAATCCTGACACATTTTTTCCATCCCTAAAGGGGGTATCTCTAAGAATATTATGGTATTGTGTATGGTTGACAGCCCGAGTGCAAGGGGGGGGGGGGTCCCATTACGCCCCGAGGCTTTTTATCATGACTTCGTGAGAATCTGCGCAAGTTGAATGTGAAAAATACTGGCTTCTTACTATACACTCAGCAATAGGAAACATCTCTTTCCGTTCACAAACGGTGGAATATTCACACTTTTCAAAACCCGTAAAACAGTGCGCGGTATATTATTATGATCAGTCGTGTATAGAAAACGCCAGTAATAATGGCTAACGGCAGGGTTGGTTTTGTCTCCGTAGAAGGGAGGCCTGAAAGATAGACTACGCTTACTACTTTCAGTGTCGGGCTTTACGTCAGTGTAATCGTACAAGCAAGTGTATTTTCTGCCCTATTTGTTATTTTGGTCGTCTTTCTGCACTTAAGAAATGCAGTAATGAGCATACGAAGGCAGCTTTGTATACTTTGTGTGTGTGTGTTTGGAAGCGAGTGGCCTTCTTTTCTTTCTTTCTTTCTTTTTGGAGCGCCGAGTGCTAACCTAGTTGGCAGGGGAAAACATGTCAATTAAACTATTTTCACTGTCAGAAGATATAACGCATTACTAAGTGGGCAATATTTATACAGACGGAGAGGATACCCCTTGATATACTACATAATTATAGTACGTGTTTTTTATTATTATTATCTTGATAGCAGTCTTGAAAACGTTACGTTTCACATGGACCTGCACTAATCAACCTCATTTCAACACAGCTGACATTTTATACTGATTGGAACACCATTTCGAGCTGTTTAGTTTAATTTCTTTGTTTATTCTTTCTTATTGAATTGTTTGTTCGTGTTGATAGCCACTCACAATGATGACCCATATACCAACTTTGTAATATTATTGCGGCCACCGGGGTAAAAATAAGCTGTTGCAGACAAGACAATACAATAGCTGCCGTCTGCATGAAGTAATAACAAGACCTGCAGATTACATTTGACAAACATGACGGGTGTAATCGAAGAGAGGAAACAAAAATATCTTTGTCAGCGGAAAGTACAGGCAAACTAAACATGTCTGCGAAGATTTTAGTGTAGCTGATAACAAAAAGCATTCATCGCTCCCTCCAGTGTTTTCTCCTGCGATTTCAAGTTACGTAAACAGCGCGGAGTGTGGATAACCCGCGCTACGCGGGTTGTCCGGGCGACCGATAGGCGAAAGTAGCTATATGCACTGCGCGGATTTACGTGATAGAAATGATCAGTATCAATATCCTAGTATAGGGATTGGGGGGGGGGGGGAGTGGGAGATCATAGATAGAGCAGTGAAAAAAGACAGGGTAGATCGCTCATTTTTGTATATTCGATGGGACGTGTTTATTGTCTTTTAGTGTAGATTGCCCTGTAGTCACGTCTTGTTGTTGTTGCAGAATTTTTAAGAAAAAAAGAATCCCAATTTGTGATCTTATTTCATTTCAGTTCATTTTTGTTTTCATTTTTTGAAACAAACTGTTTTGATGCCATGTTTTCTCTTCTGTAAAAATGTTATGGCACTTTTTGTTCTTATGTCCCATGCATACTTCTTTTATTGTTTGTATTATGCTTTCTATCAGATGTGGAAATGAAATTAAATGAAATGAATCTTATAACAGATTCAAATCGGCAACGCATATCAGAAGATTGGATTTTGTTTCTCATTTCGGAAAAAAGAATATAAATTTGATTTGTGCATGTGTATGTGTGTCTCTGTGTGTGTCTGTGTGTATATTAGATTTGGTAAATTTCACCAGTTCTATCTAATTTTTCTCCCATGTAACAGTATACATGGTATAAATATAAGTTATGCATACAGTCGAGGTGGCAAATTGATGATGACAACATTAGACAGAAGGTAATTTCTGCAGAAAAAAAAATCCTTTGGATTCGATGGGTGTATGATATGAACCAGTATTTCATGCGTTGTGTGTGATGAAATGCATACGTGAAATCTGCAAACCTGTTGCTTAAAAGTCATTGTAGTTTTGTGTCTGAGGTGCTTTAAATAGGACTCAAGACATTTTTTCATTTCATTTCATTTCATTTTATATCATTCTTCTCCTCTTTCCAACAGAACATCGAGGTGTATGTTGCTTAACTCTTCACGTGTCAAACGAATCATGCTGTTCTATTATTCTTGTGCGTATTATATGGTACAAGCGAGTTTGGCAAGCTAAGCGTTGAGGGGCAGGTAATATCCGTCATTCAGCTTCACTGGGCTCATTCAAATCTTCTTTAAAGACTTATCTATTTGTGAATTGATATTTCCTTTTTTCTTTGTACATGTATGTGTGTATTGAAAGTAAATTGTTGATTACAGTATATTTTGTGATGAGATTGTAAAGCGCATAGGGAACATTCATTTGTTATATGCGCTATAAAAATGTCACTATTATTATTATCATTATTATCATCATCATTATTACTACTACTATTATCATCATCATCATCACTATTATTATTATCATTATTATTGTTGTTGTTATTATCTCTAAAAAGGGGGATTAAAGAATGATATTTGTGTGCTGATCAATGAGAGAGGTCGCCAGTAAGTCATGGTATCATCTCATTTAATTTGCATGTAACATTATGACCAGGTGAATACCACTGATATTATGTGAAACGTGAAAGATTCCATCTAAACCCTTTCGCTGCAATTCCAGACTAATAGTTCATCTGAAAATGGGCTGACATTTTGCTGTAAGCCACCACGAGGAAATTAAATGCACCTATATAACAATGTTGAGGTCTTCCCACGTTCAACATTATTCACCGTGATTAGCAGGTGATTCTGCTGAATACGCTGCCAGCTCCAAACAGCTGACAAATTTTGCCTTTTGAGAGTATACTGACGGGCTACGTCAGCACACAGTATGATTTGTGCCTCACGATTTGTGCGTCTAATACGGGGTATAGCAACACACGGAATCAAACAAGAAAACGGCACTCTTTATTCAATTTGGCTCGTAACAATGCGTACTCCCAGAGACGAAGCCGCGTACTTGGTTGTCATGACAACGGGATGATTTCCCAGGCAAGATCTCTGGAGGCCGGAGGGGCATAACATCTCTCCCGTTCCCCCTCTTCCTCTTCCCTCTCCCTCTCTCTCCCTCCCCGTTTTTCATGAGTCATTTTGTATGCACATTGATTATCTCAGTCGGCGGGCAGTCTGTTTCCCGCTTTCTCTCCCCCCCCCTCTCTCTCTCTCTCCCTCCCCCTCCCCCTCTCTCCCCATCCCTCTCTCTTTACTCTTTATCCCTCTCTTTGTATCTATCTGTCTATCTATCTATCTATCTGTCTATTTATCTGTCTATCTATATATCTATCTATCTATTCATCTATCTATCTATTTATCTGTCTATCTATATATCTATCTATCTATTCATCTATCTATCTATCCATTTATCAAGCAATCAATCTATCTGTACATCCATCTATCTATACATCTGTCTATCTATCTATCTATCTATCTATTTATCTATCTATCTATCTATCTATCTATCTATCTATCTATCTATCTATCTATCTATTTATCTACTTATCTATCTATCTATCTATCTATCTATCTATCTATATATCTATCTATCTAGGGTATCAATCTCTGTATGTACATAATACATTTTATACATCATTTCAATTCTTGTGTTACGACCTCTTTATGGACTCTCTCTCTCTCCCTCTCTCTCTTCATCTTTCTATCTCTCTTTGTCGGCTGTTCTCCGTATACCAACGAGCCGTATCATATATGTTAATCCATAGATCTGAATGACACGTGAGCCAAATAATCAAGCTCTGATTAAAAGCGAGTCGACAAGACACTGGGGTGATTGTTTTGTCATAACCCTCGCCATGCATTTCATATGGAGGTCGATGATTTATGTATAATCATGCCAACTCTGTATCAACTAACTATCCAGTCTCCTCATCAGTATTGTCAGACCGTTCCTCATGATTTACTCGTAAGAGATTCTTTCGTGAAATTAGCTGCAGGACACTGACTGCCTGTTGAGATGAAATGAATGAAATGAAATGAAATGAAATGAAATGAAATGAGATTTATTTACCAAACAAACAAACAAACATCGTCAACAAAGTCACAACAATTAATAGATATAGTTTGGCAAGAAAGAACTGGCAATAGCGTGCAGGCTAGTCGAGGCCAGTCCTTTCAATGATATAGATTATAATATAACGTATTTACAATATTTACAGAAGAATTGTTATATGTACATAATTATTTACATGTTTTCATAGGGGATCATTGTTATATTGATAACAGATATTTTCGCAATGATATCCGAAAAGCATTACGGGTGTTTATCTTTTTGACATAATGAGGGAATCCTCTCCAAATTTTACTGCCTGCATATGATAAGGCGTGTTTACCTGTTTCAGATCTGATTCTTATTGATTTATAATTCATATTATTTCTAAACCTTGTATCATGCTTATGGTCAATTTCAAAACAATAATCAGAGATATCATGCGGTAAAGTATGATGGATTAGGTCAAACATTACAGTTCCAATTACAAATTGGTATAGTCTGTAAACATCTAGCATTTGTAAACGATGAAATAAAGGGCCAGTATGCTCCCTAGGTCCTTTGAAACAGATTGCACGCACTAATTTCTTTTGTAACAAAAATATAGATTGAAGATATGAGTGGTATGTACATCCCCAAACTTCTAGTCCATAAGACATACGCGGAAGGATAAGAGTGTTGTATAATAATTGTAAGATTTGTCTAGGCACAAGTTGTCTAATTCTAAATATGATTCCAATTGTTTTCCTCATTGAGGAAGAGACACACTCAATATGTTTTCGCCACGATAAGTTTTCGTCTATATTAACTCCCAGAAAGAAAGTCGAATGTACCTGCTCTATAATGTCTGTGCGTACCATAATATTTCCATTTATCTCCACATGTCTACGTTTACTTTTAAAAACTATATACTTTGTTTTGGACGTGTTGATTGTTAATTTGTTAGCATTACACCATTTCATAACGTCTAAGAAATTATGTTCAACTTCCTTTAAGTCAATATTCTTAGTTCCAGATGAAAAAGAATGAAATAAACTCGAATCATCCGCAAATAATCGAAAACTGAAGTAATCTGTGGATTGTGGCAAATCGTTGATATAAATTAAGAACAGAGTGGGTCCCAATACAGATCCTTGTGGTACACCACATGTAATCGGTAGTTGTGCAGACTTTTCATTTCCATAACATACAAACTGAAATCGATTTGATAAATAGCTGCGCATCCACTCTAACGGTAACCCACGTATACCATAGTGTTGTAATTTATATAGCAAAATGTCATGATTTATCGTATCGAAAGCTTTTGCAAAGTCTAAAAATAATCCAACGGTAACCTTGCCCTCGTCCGTTTGTTTGGTTAATTCATCACTTAGATTGATCAGCGATAGTTTTGTACTGTGTCCTTGTCTAAAACCGTACTGGTGTTTGTATAATATTTTATTTTCCTCAAAAAATTTCATCAGACGACTGTTTACCAGTTTTTCGACTATCTTACTAATTATTGGAAGGACCGAGATAGGCCGATAGTTTGAAGGCGCATCTTTAGCTCCCTTTTTATAAACAGGTAGTACCTTAGCAATCTTAATCGCATCAGGAAATACGCCAGATGATATTGATAAATTTATGATATATGCTAAAGGATGAGCTATGTACCGAGCAGCATCAAGTACAACTCTTACTGGGATGTCATCATATCCACATCCCTTATTTGCGTTCAAAGAGAGAATAATACGATGTACTTCAATCACCGTCACAGGTAACATGAAAAATGATTTATCAACTCCTCCTTTCATGACGGTGTAAGCATCGTTTTCACTAATTTCTATTTTCTTAGCTAAATTTTCCCCGATTTCAGCAAAAAAATGATTGAACCTTTCACTTATTTCTCGAGGTGTTTTGCATTCCCTTCTAACACCATTCTCAGAAGCCTGAAGTTTCTCTACAATCAATTTATCTGTTTTATCTTTCTTTTTGTTTAATATTTCATCAATGTGGTTCCACGTTTTCCGTATATCCTTCTTATCTCTATCAAAAAGTTCATAATAATGCATCGACTTTGCTTTCCGTAAAACCTTTGTTACGGTATTTCTATAGCGTTTGTATTTCACGATTAAATCAATATTGTGTTTAGACGCAAGTACCTGTTTATACAATTTATACTTTTTTGAAATTGATTTTGCTATTGCAGGTGTAATCCATGGCTTCTTCACACGATGTTTTCTTATTTTTGGTGTTTTAAAGGGAATATGTTTGTCACAAAGACTCGATAAGATCAAAAGAAATGAATCGTACGCATCATTTACCTGGTTTTCTGTATACAGTACCAACAATAATATGCGTGTTACCATGTTCTACTTTCATCCAGAGCGATTCCGTATTCGGTATAGCGATATCACGCATGCGCGTGTAACGCAACTCGGAGTGTAAGTACATTGCTACACCACCTCCTCTACCATCATTTCGGCTTTGGTATTCAAAGTTATAATCAAACAATTTATACAGATTCGGGTTATCGACATGCCATATTTCTGAAATTCCAATGATCTTGAATTTAGATTGTAGCGCTGTTTCAAACAACAATTATAATTCGTCGAAGTTTGCATTAATAGATCGAATATTAATATGTGATACGCTGAGTGTGGAATTCGTTTCACATGGAAATGTAAGTAGATCATTCGGGCTTAGATTGAAATAATTTACCGACAATGAATTATCAACTAAATCGTTCTGAAAGCGTCGTGTATTCATCTTTGAATATTTACACTATATACATAACATAATATCATCATGATATTAAACAATGTAAAGCCACAAGTAGACTAGATATCTATACAATCTACTTAATCTTCTGAAGATCCTCCTCACAGCAAATGACAATCGCCGGAGAGTCAGAGTTTTTCCTTACAAGGATTCTGGCATTCGATGTCCAGAGGTACCTGTAATCGGCCTTCTTTCTCTCCACGTTGGCCTTCGCAAGTAGCTGCCTGGTGGCTGGCAGGAGATTCTCGTTTATGAAGACCCTCTGATTCTTGGTTTTGCCCCGCAGGTTCTTTCTTCCGTTATACACAGCATCCCGGGCACGTCGTGTCGTGAATCGTACTATTATGGGCCTTGGAGGTCCGCCTTTCTCTTTTTCTCTTTCTCTTTTTTTTTTTTCGGCTGATGCTGAAAGCGGTGATGATGCAAGTTTAAGGTAAAAGATACAGTACGATTACATTAACATAAAAAAGAAAGCGTTATAAGTTTCAGTCGTTTGTCAGTAAAAAAAAAAATGAAGGTTTCTTGACATTTTGGAAATATTGCGCACGATTTTATATCAAAATCGTGTAGATTTAAGAACATTGAGTGTCATGTCTATAACCACAAAACGATATTCATACACCAGAATTTTCTTAGTCTCTTTCCTTACAGCTATTCCGTTTGCCATAAGTACGAACATATTCTAAGATTATGTATTTGGGTTCATGTATGTGAGAATATATTTCAATGCATTTATTTATACATATATGATTATTTCAATTCATACAGTGTCATGTATTTTGGATTTAAGTTTACATAATATGTATCGTCATATGTATACACACACCTTTCATAATAAACACACGTAGAGTCATAATCCAGCGACGGATAGAGGCGGGGGCGCACCGGGCGTCACCCCCCCCCCCCCTTATTTTTTTTTTTTTGGTTAAAACAAAAGAAATAAAAAGCAAAAATGGAGGGGCACATGCGCCCCCCCCCCCCCCTTTTAAGGAATTTCTGGATCCGCCCCTGTAATCATACTCTATTATGATGTTCACGTGCATTGTTACTATTTTTTTTTTTTTTTTTACTTTTCATTTTGAGTGAGTCCATGCCAGCGTTTGATTTTTATACACGGATACACCGATCTGTCATGAAATTCCGACTGAAGTATGTTCCAGGATTTGAACTGCTGTTCCAGGGAGATTAAAGTCCCTCGATATTGTCTAAGGACATGCATCGTCCGTCATCGATTCCTGGTTTTCTTTTTCATCTTTGCTTATGTCGTGTGCTGTTTTTCCAACATTGTTCTGTTCAATGTTTATCCCGACAGACATGTTTTCTGATGTTGTATGAACAATCGGTCGATTTGAGGTAATGATTTTTCGACGAGAATCGCTGATAGAATAGAAATATTTTTGTAACAACCAAAGTGACGGCATTGATTTACGAAACAGATATACTATCACTCCGCGGCATTGACCAAATTCTCCTCAGCTTTTTACATGGGCGGTGAGTTACTACAGTCGGTATCGAGCGCGTCTGCGTCACAATCCAAAGGACCCCGGTTCGATTCCCGAGTCCCACCGAGCAATGTTGTGTGTAATCATATACCGTCCCCTCTAGTAAGAGGCAAAACACTCTGTCCCTCGGATAGGACATAAAATGGAGGTTCCGTGTAGGAGAGAGTCACAACTCAAGCACCTAAACGATCCCCCTTCAATATTCATCGCAAAGAGCAAGGTTTTTAACACGGTGAAGGGAACCCGCCTTAATTCCAACTGCACTCCATGCGATGATGGAACACCAGCTAGCAGCTATTGCAGCTGAATATTTGCAATCAAGCCATCTTCTCAGATGGAAATTAAGCAAACAAACAAAAACATGATAGTATGAAAACTCCTCAACTCTGGCACCAGACGTATAGCCCTTTGACAGTCGGTACGTAATGCACGTTGGGCCTCTTGGATCGATTCTAGAAACACAAACACTTGATGCGGCATTCGTCTCTGAGCCTCTCAAAACAACCATGTCAATATGACTTTACTTTTGTAGAAAAAACATCCCTGCTTAACTCATAGTGATGACCTAGTTATTAATTTCTTTCTTTTCTGCTCTTGAAAAAGGGGTGCAATTGATTTTTTTCCGTCAATCAAGATCGATTAAGGTCGATATGCAATGATCAAGTTACCATTTGCAATAAAAAAGAAACTGTGCTATTGTCATTTTTTTTTTAATCAGTTGTCACCATCTGTACAAATATATTCACATATTGATGACATATCAGCAAAAGCACATCTTCACCCCAGTGCTTTTATGATCTCTTTCTTTTATTCGAGAAATTATACATTATAGTTTAACAAATTACACACACACAAAAATGAATTTCTCACTTATTCCTATAGAAATGTGTCCATTAGAACGAATAACAGAATAAGCAAAGAAATCTCCGCGATTGAGTCTTCGAGGCGCGACTTTTCCATTCTAAAAATATTCATTTAGTACTTTTAACAATATATTTCTTGTGTTCCCATTCACGGCGCATTCCATATTCAGTCATGCCAAAGTGATTTATTCTGTGCTGAATTAGGGTACATATAATATCAAATAGGTACATAATGTGGTATACTCATATACTCTTTTCAGAAGGCTCCGGTTGGCACTATGCAATTGCCAACAAAACAAATCAAAATCATTTCACTGCTATCGAGAATACTTTAAATATACATATTTGGGGATTGTGATTAAATCACTGATCAGTTCAATCACTCGTGACTTTTTTCCCTCACTTGTTCCTCTATAAACAGAAACTCATTCTTTTAAAACAAATCAGTTCCTGAATATCATCTGGTGTGTTTCTCTAAAGTATTTTATTATATTGCATACGCAAACAACCTGTCAGAGACTTATGTTCTACTACCATGATAGTGTTGGATCATTTTTGGTGGCTAACTTTCCACATGCGTACATATAGTCAAGATTAGAATGAATATGTTAATCAAGTTTTGATTTGCTGTCACAAACAAAAGAAACAAACAAAACGTTTCCATTTTAAAGCACTTATTGCAGGAAGTTTAATTGCATGCCAATCATTGGGGAGAATTAATCGAGATAACAACTTTCACAAGAAACATCTTGCTGTACCGGTTCCCGATATTTGTCCTGCTGTTTCGGACAGCACATCTATCGGGACATCTCGAAACGCCAAGCCTCTCCCCACCCCCTTCCTTTGACGACATTTTCCCGAGCACCAATGACGCACTTGCCCGAGGGGTATGAAGATAATAAAGGATGGGAAGGGGAAGGAGGGGGGGGGGGGGCTCAGGGATGGGCGAGCAGTCGGACTCCCAGAGCATCCTTCCTCTGCCAGCCCTGCTTCTGATGGATACATCGGAATTAAATATTGATGGCGTGTAATTCACTCCATATCGCCGCGTTATCGGATCAATGTATCCTCCCTGTTTGCCCCCACAGCTGAACTAGAAAGGAGAGGAGGGTTGAAGGATTCTGTTCTCCTCTTCATCTCTCCCGCCATTTTCCTTCCCATCCATCATCCAACTAGAGATTGTTATGTTTGTCATTTGTATTATCAAGGAAAACGATGTTGTACCGTTAAGTCAATCATGCACTTTCCTGTTTGTAATCATTTCCACTGTTAGATTAAAATGTTATTCAAACTTTCTTCAATTGACTTTGCGTTATATATTCTTGAAAATTTTAGAAAAAGGAATGCAGAAATCAAATCAAATCAAGTAAAGAATCATAGGTTATTGTTGTCCTTGTAATCATGAATATGATTACATCACAATCACTATTTCAAATGCTCGCACATCACATCTATCATAAATTTTATCAATATGATTTCTTTCATTCCGTGTCCGTGTTTATAATACTGTTAGCACTTAATGACAAGCTTACTCTAATAAACCCATCTCACAAAGACGGCTATTCCGCTACGATCATCAAAAATCGACAAAGCAGATCGTGGCTTGATCGCTTTCTCCATCGTATCTTGAGCGGTTCAGAAACGCGAAGGGTCGCCACCATCGCCATGGTCGCCACCAAGTTTTGAACATGTCCACAACTTCCGTAGCGAGATCGCCGTGGTTTTAGAGCGTATCACAGTCGCCTCACGAGCGCATTAAAAGCGCCACATTCGTAACTCTGACGGCGTATAACTCAAGCGCATCGAAAGTGGCCCCATGAAAATTACCAAGTTTACAGTATTAAGTAACAGGAACAAACCATGAACGATAGAAAGTGACTGAGTGATGCACAGACGAGAAAGGTGGACATGGAGAAAAGCGTATAAAATTCCCTTTTCCACGTACGCTCAGCACGAATCTACTCTGTTTATTAAATTGTTTGTTTGTCACACACCATTGCAAGTAAATGAATGTAAATTAAGTTGTAATCTTTTCAAATATATCTTCATAGAATTGGCTCATTGTAGGATACGATTTGTAGTTTGCTCGTAAGCCGGTTCTTTAGTATTATATACACATCTTACTCTTTTTAATTGAATGGATGACTTAATCAATAACGCAATTTCACATTACTGGTGTGTTCTAGAATGCTAAGATGTAAAGGGTGAAACCATACTCTGCATGTATGTTGGTTTGTCACTGACATCTGACCGAAGAAATTCAATCATGAAACCTATTTTGTACCCCGATCGCTTGAGATCGTATAGCATGAGTCCGGCGTAAACGTATCACTGTCGCTCCGATCCTATCAATGTTGTAGCGAGGTCTTGATAAGCGTACGAATATCGCGATACAGTCGGTTCGATCGAAAAGCAGCGCGTCTCGTCGGCCTGGAAATGCGGCAACAACGTGGCAGAGTCGTATTATCATCGTGGTGCTATCGCCTACAGCGCAGGTTGAGCGTGGAGAAACCGTCAAGCTGACCGTAGTGTAATCGCCTCGGAGGCCAAAAATGGAGACGGACGGCGATCGCACCACGATTTGTGATGTTTTCACAGATCGCCATGGTCGCCATGGTCGCCTTCCTAGTGAGATGGGGAGCTTACACAGCCTGCGTCGCCCCCCCCCCCCTCTAAAAAAAAAAAAAAAAAAAAACTCATACAAAATGTTAAATTATCCAAACGTCAATGCCTTCAAGAGAGCAAATTGATGATTAAAACCATAACATTGCAGCATGACTTCTAGTGACAAAGGACTGCCTCCACCTTACTGGTTATGGACGTCGCTCATGGACGTCAAATGAAATGTTTAAGAACGACAGTATAAGCGAAAAGTTATCATGGTATTTTAACACAAATTATTGATGTCGGTTACTTTCAGTGTTCTTACTTTTGTGAATAGTAGATCTTCATTATCGTATATAAAAGCCTACATTGCTAGGTATGTGAACAGCTCTCTTCTGTAAGAGAATACAAGTTATTTAAAGTGATTGAGGTGGCATATTTTTAGCAACAAAACGAGGGCGTTATGCAGCATAAACAAGACCTTCATTGGCACACAGTTTTGCTCGATAAAGAACGTAGAAACGTTGTGAGAAATCTTGTTTCATCAAAAACTTATGAAAGAACTTTCTGCGATAGTTCCTTGGCTACATAATAACTAGGCAATGGTCCTTCCATTGTAGGTTTTCATTATGCGGGATCTCAAAAATTGTTCTTCCTTTTCCAATGGCTGTCCATCCAGTGTTAGTTGTGGTTATTTTGTGGCTTAACATGATATTTGTACTTCTCTGAAAAAAAAAAAAAAAAGACGCACACATGAAGTTAGTCTCCTTAAGATTAAGTGATAACTCATGTCCATTGCTTTTGAACCACATAGACACTTCGGGTAAGTCGATGCTGAGATTCGTACGGGCGCTTGATCATCTGAATTGGAATAAAATACATTGTCAAAATGAATACACTGGCAAAATGAATAACCCGGATGGATCGGATACTTTGGAAGCATTATCTATCTATTTCTTCTTTTATTTGGGGGGGGGGAGGAGTGACGGGGATGGGGTGGGTGGGGCGTCAAAAAAAAAAGCTGCGTTTGTGTTTACGTTTGTTCGTGTTTTTTTTTTCTACTGATATCAGCCACTTTTATGGTGAAGTCAACTTCAACTGTTCTTTCCACCTGCTACTTATCCGCAATTCCAGTCTATTAGGTGGAATCCTTCTCGCGCACGTTGCTATCCCAGGGAGTCGGGGCGAATCGAGCCCCGGAGGCAGTACTGGGACAAGCTTTCGAGTTGCCATGGGTGACCGCTGTCATGGTTTGAGATGAGCGTCCGATTTGAATACAATGAGCTTAAGGGAAATATTCCCATCATTCTGGACGTTTAGTCACGTCAGCATCTCATCTTTGGACTGAACGCAGTTTCTCTCAAGAAGCACAGATTGCTCTTCGCCACCATTTTTTTTTTTCAGTTGAGGTAATCAGAATCAAGAATTATCAACAGCAACAACGCACTTTTTGAAAAGCGATCCACTCCAACTCTCGACCGCCTTTTCGAAGTTGTGGTAATGGGATCTTTGTTTCTTGTTAAACACTTATCATGTGCTTATACTTTGTCCCATTGTTGGGATTCAAATTACTCGGGAACAATGAAACTCGATAATATCTGTTTTCGTCGCTCGTTTGCCATGATTTGTATCTTTTTTCTTTCTTCCTACTAAACCCTTAAATACGGACTGTCATCTCTTGAAAACAACTAAATAAAGGAAGAGGGGAGAGAAAAGAAGCTAATATCATTGTTTACTGCCTGGGAGTGTCAAAAGAATGAAAGTGGAGGAGGTTCAGCTACGAAGATTGCTTGTCTGATAACAAGTCTTGAGTGCCCGTAAGCATTCATGTTAACAAGGTTTGTTTCATTTTCTTTGCCTACGATTGGGAGTCCTTTTCCCTTCTTCTTCTTTTTTTGCGTAATCCCTCAAGGAGTGTGAAATAAAAAAAAAAAAAAACCCTATGAAAACATAATATCCGACTCTGTGGCTAGGTCTACCAACATTGCCTTGGTAAGAAGTAAAGTTGTTTGAATAAGGAATTCAGTTCCTTCTTGTCTTCACGCCAGATATGCAATATTTGTATACATTTAGGGTACCCCCTCCCAACTAGTATTATACACGAGGAGACTCATATCCGAAGTACGGAAACTCACACATGATCACTCAGTCATTCACAAATCTTTACTCACCAGCTTACTCAGTCTCATCAGCACATTAGATATTATGATTTGTTGATTGAGCTAGTTCAAATTGATGCACCCACCAGACCCAAAATTAAGAAAATTTCACAATGACGCTCGGTAAAGGTGTATGACAGTTTCCATCCGCGAGAGAGTGATTCATTTAAGAGGTGCAAACTCGAAATCACGAAATACTGGAAGGAGTGACCACGTCCATGCTGGTAAATTTCTGCAAATTGAGGACAATAACATCTCGTGGGCATCTTTTTCAAAGGGCCTATTGCGTAGTCCAGCTCGTGTCGCATACTTCTTTAATGTCACGTTCTAATATCTTGAAAGGAAAACTGTTTTCCATGACCCTATAAACCCTATTATGTGACTTTGCGCTTCTTTTTCCTTCACTCAGACTTGAAAATGGAAACCTATTCACTAAACTGAGTGTTTTGAAATCTAATATTTTCATTACCCGTTATATTTGCCCGTGTATTTTGCATTGCATGCATAAACTTATATCATTTATATCATATCATTCATATATTGTAGTTGTTCCGCGTATTGGCAGTACTAGAAATAGCAATAATAAAGTCACAACACAGGAATGCAGGGAATGCATTAATAGCAAATCTTGATTTAACTGTTAATGAATAATCATTAACAGTTAAATCAAGATTGGCTATTAATGCATTCCCAGCATTCCTGTGTTGTGACTTTATTATTGCTATATCATTCATATCATATTCATGGAGGAATATTTCATTTTTTTTTCTTTTTCACTTTCCCACAAGGACCCCCCCCCCCCCCCCAAACACACGCACACACAAACAACTCAATGTGGATTAGCTATCGATCTGAGTCGGTTGGCAATGCACCGTTGTCGGGGCATAATCGGGCTCACGGGCCAGCTTGGAAGAACGTTGAGCAGGCTTCTCAACTGAGCAATGTTAGTGTAGGCCCTTAATACACAAAAATGCCTGTTCGATATTGCCTAACATTGAAAGTATAAACAAAAATTACTCCAAATCAAATAATATAAGCAAAAATAAAAATGAAAACAAGATATTTTACATACAAAAGCAAAGTAAGCCTATTGATGCATCAACAGTTAGTATTAATACATGTTTTTATTTCGATATATTATTTGTTTTCGAGTAGCATATCGCATTAGAGCATTCGCTGTATACTTTACGTTATATTTTCATTTCACATTTCCTTTCTGATTTCTCTTTGATAAGATTTCTCTATGCATTTTTAAAGTCATTTCAACCTTTTTTCAGTACAGTTCAAAGTGAAGTCGTTCTTTCGAGTGTGCTGTGTTTACTTTCGGATCGGTAATTCGTCCGTTTTTGCTGCTATTATGTAGAAGATAGTGAGTTTTGCTCTTTCGCTTTGCGCTATTTGTAGTAACTTGTTTGTCTCGTAGCCACTGTAGTGGTGGTTTGAGATTTGTTTGCTGAGGTATTTTACCTTGAATAATGATGGCGGTAATGGTTCTGAATGTTTAGAAAAGAACAAAATGATTTGATTAGCGATAGCGATGGTAATTACCGATGTGTAACTACTGAGGTGTAAAAGGTTGCTGCCTTCTTTCCATTTCCCTTCTCACCTGTCACTCTTTTTTTCCTCTTCCCAATGAATGATAAAGAAACAAAACCCTTATACTGCAAAAAAAAAAGACTACAACAACATCTCTACGTCTCTTGTAATCACCATTTTCATGATAACAAATAAGACTAACTCTAACGACAGCGAACACTTTAACCAACCTTTCTTTCACGAAATACAAAATACCAGACTTGGGAGTTGAGGGAGGGAGACCTTTTTATAAAAAAAGAATGCGCCACATTTGCATTCTTTGAGTTGATTCCAAACAGAATGAAAGTGTGACCACTTCGTGAACTCTCTCTGTAAAGGAACAGCGACGAAATGTCTAGAACCTGGCCTCAAACATATTTTATTGTCAAGTAAAGAAACCTTGTTATTTTCGCAAACGGCATCATTCCATTCTTATTTCTTTTGACCTAAAATAAAAACAGAGAACAGTCTATTGATTATTCAAAATTGTTTATGATATAATGGTATCTGAGATCCTAGTTCGACCCTGCAAAAGAGAAAAAAAACAGAATCAAGTGTCAAAAGAATAAATAACGGTCGTAGGTCAAGGTAAATACAGTATGCCTATTGCTATATTGACACTGCAGTCACATGGTAATGTAATACAATGTAATCTTTCATGTTTTCATGGTTGTCACGAAATATGAATGTATATATATATATATATATATATATATATATATATATACATTATATATATTATAACATTATATATTATCTTTAACTGAAGTAAGATCTACTAAATTTTTAGGAATCACAATTGACTCGAGTTTAACTTGGAACGATCACATTCATAAATCCACACGTCTGTCTCAAGAACTGTAGGAATTTTATATCGACTGAAAAACTTCATTTCTCAAAATTCCCTGACTATTCTATACAATGCATTGATCTTACCACATATCACATACTGCAATATCGTTTGGGGAAACTGTGGCTCAACTAAAATTAATCCAATTCTTACTCTCCAAAAACGTGCTGTACGTTTGATTACCAATTCCCGTTACTAATCCCCATCCAATCCCCTATTTCGTCAACTAAAAACATTGAAAATTGAGGATCTTCACACCTTTCAAACTGCTGTTTTTATGTATAAAAATACATTTAATTGTCTTCCAAAAATTTTTGATGGCTTCTTCACTCCAAATTTTACCGTTCATTCATATCCAACACGTCAGTCGTCCGATTACCATCTCGAAAACCCCAGAATCATTTTAGCTCAAAAATCTTTAAAGCACAATGGACCAGATATTTGGAATTCTTTACCCCCTAATTTAAAACAACGTACGTCGTTGAACATTTTCAAACGAGAACTAAAAAACACCCTCATAATCCAGTATACTTCTGACACATAAATATTCATACCACCTGGTCAACAAACACCCTAAACAATGAGTTCACGGCCATAACTGAAGTAACATTCACCTCATCACACTGATACACAAAATAACACTCAACGTACAAACCAAGATTCATCCCAACACAATGCACACCGCACTGCACCGCACGCCCTTCGCACAATTACTTCCCACTCAGTGAGTGGCAAGATTTTCTTTATGTATCTCTTCGTTGTGCCCTTTGCACAATTACCCCCCACTCAGTGAGTGGCAAGATTTTCTTTATGTATCTCTTTACCTGGGGCCATCTTCCTCGTCAAGCTTAGCTTATGATGATGGTCCCCTGCATTTCATTTTTATCATTTCCTATTGCTTCCTTTCATATATGATATTCGTTCTTGAAAAAAAAAATGTATGTAAGATCCAAACGTTACGAATATTAGCTGTGTAAATGACTATGTAAGTATTTTGTTGATTTGTGGATTTGTATTGATTTTGAAATGCAGAAATAAAAACTGAACTGAACTGAACTGAATATATATATATATATATATATATAGTCACAGCCGGTGAAAGCGTGTGATTGCTTGTTGGTCCAGTTTGACTCCTTGAATACAGTACTCAGACAAAGTAAGCACAAAACACCATAATTCCGGAAATTATAAGCTTTATTTCCGGTCTTTCAATTTAGATACAAATAAGGTGGTGGTACAAGAAACAAAACAACACACAGACACGTCACATACGCCCATGCACACAGTTCAGTCAATGCTTATCATGACACCTCAAATCTCACTCTAACGACGTAATGCTTGAACGCCGGCTTCATATCAATCTCCTAACTATTCATAGTATAGAGAAAACTTAACAAATGCTCCGCAATATGGCCATGAATATTGCCTAAACTTTACTCTGGTTACTGATATGGTTTTGCATAAGATTCTTTGATTAAACTCAACACTTGCGATAACTCGTCAGTTTATACTACCTGTGCGCAATGTTTACAATTAGGGGTTTGAATATTAACAGTCCAAAGTGTTTCTTTCGGGATAAACAAAACCTGGTATTGTCATGCTGAAGTTGTCTCCGTGATCGTCGAAGTCGAACGCGAAACAGTTCGCTGCGAAGACGGAGTGCAAGACCTCGTCGAGGGGACGGTTCCAACTGGACGGGTATTACAAGGCGGGTTCCTTCCTTGTCCCGAAGTGGCCCGAGGTTACATTATCACGAGCTGGGGTTATCTTTACACGGCGTGCACGGGTTGCCTTTACGTACCCGAAGTTGACCCAAGTTAACGCCATCTACAGAGTACAGTAACGAAATTACCACAACATAAAGACTACTTACTCTCTTACCATTTTATATCAGTAAACACCTATCCACACGGATTTAACACCGCAGCTATCACTTCGGTGCCTACAGAAAAGAGTTAAACATTTTCTCACGTCTACAGTCTACATTGTATGAACACAACCATTTTGAGGTTGGGCATTTATCTTGCTTCATAATGCTCCCTTCCGTATATCAAATATCAACATAAAAGCACTTCAGCACTCTGCTTGAAAGTAATCATTACGCCAGTAACCACCATGTATAATCTATTATCCTCTTACACATGCAACGGTGTTATTAAACGGGGGGGGGGGGGGATAACTTCTCTGCATTACACATTATCACAGACGGTATATAATTCAACCTGCTTTCAACTAGCTTGCTCTATACCAGAGACTACAAAAAGCTGTGCACATAATATAACACGTGGTCGGTTTACCAAAACCACTTTTCCTTTGTAGAATACAACTTCAAATAATAACTGATATTTGGAAAAAGGGGATATCGTAATAAAACTATTAACTTACAGTTTGGTGACTAAAAGCTGCCGGTATCTGACCTCATATCGCCTGCTCAAGCCTTTTCCAGCAGACCCTGCAGTCTAACTGCTGCCCCTGCAACTGCTGCATAGCCACTGAGGTTGCTTCTATGAAGCCAGTATGACATGTGGTTGTATTGCCCCTATGTATTAAATCAACTAACATTGTTCTATGCAAACACCTGTAGCTTCCCCAGCACAGTGCTGCTCCTCACTGGCAGCCAGACACTGTATGATTTCAGCAATGTGTTGTTGCTAGGCCACTGTCCAGGCCCCGTTGCAAGAAAGTTGCAATCAATTGCAAATAATTGCTAATTTTGAAACAGCCATTCTGATTGGCTCAGGGTCTGCCCTATTAAGAAGACATGCATGCAACAATGATTTTGATTGGCCAGTGACAATCAGTTGCAAGTTGCGTTTAAACGCAAAGTTTCTAGCAACGGGGCCCCGCGGATTTCTATACACAGAAATGTTCTGTCCAGGTGTTCATATCTCCCTTTTGTCTGTCGGTAGTAGCCCAGATTCTTGAGTAGGGCGTAACAATAGCAATAGGAAAATCAGGGGAGAAATGACTTGTAACATATATATCCATATTATATGAATTGAGTTATCAGTCCTATATATCGACGTGAATTTGCATTGGATTGTAGTTTATATGAGCTGATTAATCTTCAACGTACCAACATAAAATAATGCAAGAAAAAGATTTAGTGACCTTTAACAGCTTTTGAATTTTGAAAAAAAAAATTTCAGCACAGAAATGCACAAAATATAGAAAGGTTTCAATTTCAATCCATTTATTTTCATTCCTTTTTCCAACAAAACATAATAACACAGAAGAAGATGAATACTTCTCCGCTATGACTTGTCCATCGCACTATAAGAATGACCCACTCCAGTCGAACTTTGAATAAGAAAATATAAAGCTAAAGAGACACGAAGTAATTCTATTGTTGTGTATGCATGTTCACCTAGTCGAGCTTGCAAAACCCTCCGTGACATCACACGAAGCAGGAGACTTTTCTTCAGGCACGAACGTGTAATATGGCTCCAGACTGACACTGTCTTTTCGCGAGCCTTCCCCTCCCCCACCCCCCCCAAAAAAAAAAAAAAAATCTTGTATCTGAAGTGGTAAACCACCATTTTCTCATATATTATTTTTTCTCTTTTATTTTGCAATCTGAGCTTCTATTGATGTCTCAATGAATTGTTGTACATACAAAGCATTTGAGTTTCCCACATTGAATCCTTACTCTAATCTGTCTTATTGTGTATCAAATATTATGTTTTATTATGTATCAAATTAATTCACTTGCCATGTAAACTGGACCCTCCTGTAAAGCAGCGGTGTCATGATGGCTTTTCGCCGAATGAGGCTATCCAGCCGTATTTATCATGCGTGAAAGTATAATATTGTTGTGTTTGCACGATTAGTTTTTTATTTTGACGGAAATAAATACCTACCCAACCTATACCTATTCAATCTGATTGAGGAAGTTTGGAGAGATGAGGCATGAATGATTCTTTGGTGACAAGGGGACATAGCGGAGATGAAGAGAAACATAAGCAACGAAGGGATAGATAACCGACTTCAGTCAATAAGGAAAAAGAAGGAGTAGCCTAGTCAGGAAGGGAAGAGACACAGATGTTTATTTATTTATTCATTTATTTATTTATTTATTTATTTATTTATTTAGTTATTTATTTATTTATTTATTTATTTATTCATCTATTTATCTATTCATTTATCTATCATTCTTTATTTTCTTTTTTTTCGGTAAACAAAATCAAATATAAGAAACAGCAGACTGCGGCATGAGAATAATAACGGACATGATATAATGTGTACAAAGCATCTTATTTACATCCATTCATATGACGAATCACACATTTTATAAACTATACCATAATACATTGTTATATACAACACATCTTTATCTGTATAGTTATGTTAGATATCTGTACATGTACAGAGACAGTGAAAGAGAGATAGAGGGGGGGGGGATGAGGTCAAAAACGACATCTGACTTTCCTGATATTCAGAAGTCAGCGCCTTCCCTCCCGATCATTGAACCCGCCGGGGTCGACAGCGAGCGCTGCATCGATCCCTGTGTGTTGTGTTTATATCACACGGCCGCTTGATCCGATGAAGATTAGGTCACCGATGTACACCGTGATTGCGGACTGCTGACACGCGACTCCCTAATAATGGGGGATCAAGATGAGTGCTACGTCAGAGGAATGAATGACGGGCATACAAATCGAATGCGGAGTGACTGGTAGCGAGTAGCCCCCAAAGGGATGGATCTTATAAGCAAATCGTTATCCATATTGTATCATAGTACATCTTTGGTGGTGCACCTGTGTATTGTTTCCTTGTAAGTCAACAACTTGGTGTTTGTAATCATGGGATCCAAAAATCTTTCGTCTAATCCTTACGAATTCAGTTCAGCCTCTCTCACTGAAATCGGCCGACTATCCTACACTGAAGGATTAATTGATTGCAGATATATCATCATTCTTTGAGTTTTTGCTGTTGTTGTCCATACATGCATTATGAAAGTATAAGAATGCACCAAAACGTGAAAAATCTTCTTGACATCTATGAAGTAACTATGTTATTCATGGCAATGTAAACAAGAAGTAAACAAGATGTATTAGGCTGGAATCGTAAAACGACAAGGTTTGTAATGAAGATAATAATTTAAAACATGATAAATTATAGTTGATATGGTGGTCATATCGGTATTTCATGGTTTTCAGTATTACTATACACAGTTAAACCAACGATTGTCGTAAAGTATGCACATTTTAATAATTCTGCAACTTTTCCGAGATTTTTTTTTTTCTAGGGTCATTACTTTGATTGAGTCAATGAACATTCTGCAGTGTTTTCTATCACTTTTTTCTATGTCTTTACCTTTGACAACCGACATCTGTCTTCAAATCAGTTGTGCAGTATAGATTCTATAGCATACTAGTATAGGAGTGTTTGAACTTATTCAAACTACTCAACTAAAATCAGAACTTCATGAAGAAAATGTTTGAAGTTAAGCTAAGTTCAGTTTTATTTCTAGTCTATTTCTGTTCTATATTCTAGTTATAATTATTTTCAATTATAATGATGTAACAAACTTCAACATCAGCGGTGGCGTAATATGAATTGTGTGCGTCAATATACGTAATATTATGCAACGTAAATATACATACAAAAAAAAAACAGGTTAAAACGTGTATATGAGTTACAAATTGATTGTTGAAAGTAAATACATTTGCTGTAACACATCCTATGCAACATGGCAAGATGGATTATCGAGCAAGTGTAACGAATTTTGTGACGAATTTTCACTTCATTTTTGGGGGGCATTTTGTTGGCTTTGCATGTATATATCATTTTCAGCAGAAACCATTACATTAATCTTACGCATGGATGAAAATCACCCGGTGATGCATTGTACTGTATTTCATGTATTTCGTTATCAGCTATAGAAACGCAAAGGTCCATAAAAACATGCAACAATTGCGCAGTCGGATAAATATCAAACACAATTTTACATTTCACCATTTAAACGAATGACAAGAAAAGTATATGTATATAGAATGGACTTGAACATCACAACGCACATAATTCATACAATAAAATGTTAAGATGAATATTTTGGTCAGTTTTGGCACGATGAATGCCATCAGTATCTGTCACCCTGTTTTCCTGATTAAAATTTCCATTTTGTTTTGCTTTTTTTTTTCACTTCAAGTAGACAAGAGCCTGGATTTGACGTCAAACGAAAATTCAGCATACCGGTATCATGTTGTCGAAATGTAATTGTGCGCAACACACAGGGGGATTCGATCAGTTCAGGCAGAATCAGAATAATGCGTCCATATCTAATCTCTGAATGGTGGACCCCCCCCCCCCCCCCAGCATGCGCGGATGAATGAATTCGTGAATGGATGAAATAATAGATGTAGGAATGAATACATTATGAACTTAATGCATGGATGAATGCACCCATGCTTGCATGAAAGAATGAAGGAATGAATGAACGAATTAATAAACAAACGAACGAATGATAATGAATGAATGAACGAATGAAGGAATGAATGAATGAACGAATGGATGAATGAATGAATGAATAACGAATGAATAAATGAATGAAAGGATGAACGAATGAATGCATCAATGAATGCATCAACGGATGCTTGAATGACAGCTTGAATAAATTGATGGATGAATGAAAGAATGAATGATTGAAAGGATGAATTAGAGGGCAAATGAATGACTAGACGTAATAACAAATACATAATCATTTTGTTTATATATAATGCAATATGGAGTGCTGGTAGAAATGCTGCGGATTTTCTCTCCATTAAAGTTAGTTTTTAATATTAATTTATCATTTTCCTAAACAATCATACAGTACATGCTATACATATCAATTTGAATACAATTTTGGTCTATGGAATTGATTTACTTGTTATAATGATTGCTAGTGTTAAACATATTGTTGGTATCGGCGCATTAATTTTATGGCTGTCACCTGTATCATATGTTCTTAAAATTGTGATTTGTAACTTTTGATGTATACCTGCAATTACCTAAATGGGTGATTGACCTGGTTATGTATGTTAAACATTTTCTTGAATAAATGAATAATTCAACAAACAATGGTTTATTTGAACTCGTATGAGTTCATGTACATGCAAATAATTTCACTGTGATTGCATCCATTTGTAGAAATATATTTTGATAACGATTTCTTCTATCAGTTTCACATCTCTTTTTCCCCTCATTTTTCTTTCTCTGTCTTTGAGATATTTCCCAGCTGTATACACGTCTTTTTATTTGAGTGTATGTGTAATGTAATCGCGAATTCATGTTTTTGTTGTATTCTGTATAAATAGTTCTTGACAGAGTACTTGAGGCACACTATTAAAATGCCTTAGAGCATGGAATCCTTGTCATTTTATCACAGCTTGTCAGTCATCCTTGAACTTTCTTCGCTTGTCCCAGATATTGCAAGGCAATTTTGATATGACTTCAATTTGCTTCTTCATACAACGACAGCAACAACAACAACAACAACAAAAATCTTCGTCACTTAAGCCTTCCTTCACGTCACGAAATTATTAAAGGTATTGTTTACCATTAGGAGCAGTCATGTAAAATGTTCAAGATAACACATTTGATGCATTATAGTGTAGGTCAGTTGTATCACAAAACATCTTATCATATAAAAACTTTGCTCGATGTAGTGTAAAGCTAAAAAAAATGTAAGGAGATAACACTATTTTTCTCAATAAAAAATAACTGTAGATGGTTCATTCTAGAAGCAATTTATATCTATTTGTTCACATTTTGTAAATTTTACAATACTTAACATTGATTATACCAAGGAGGTATGATACCTCCTTGATTATACTGATGAACATTTTTGCATTGATTGTTTCTATTCCTAACTCATATTTTAGAACTATTTTGACGCACTAAAGCTGGGTTTTTGTTTCATCTGCAAATAGTAAATAACGCCTTTAATCATATGCCATGGAACAAAGCTCCTTGTGACCTGGAAACTGTCAGAAAATTATACCTGTTGATACAAGCTGACAAACCAAGCACCATTATACAGGTATGATAGTGGTACTGTAATATAGTGCTGACGACCGATCTCCCCTGAGACACTCGCAAAGCATAATGTTAAAAGGAGGAGCAGGCCCTGATTACTTTCCACAAACAAAAAGAGAAGATTTTTAATTTTCAGGCCTCTTCATCATGGCTCGTAAATCCCCATTTGTTATACTTTTCATTATACAGTGTCATCGCTGGAGATGTACTTTAAAGTATACATGTCACGACTGTGTTTAGGTTCGCTCTCCAGAAATGACTTATAGGTGTATGTAAAGATTTTTTTTTTTCTATATGGACTTGCTCTAGTTTACGACCAGGGACTGAAGAAGAATTAGTTCCCTACTAATGCTTGCCGTGTAGAGCACTGATATACACAATCCTCAGTGCATGGGTGAAGCTAATGTTCAATTAAGATTTTTGGGGTGGGATGGAGGGATACTTTTGACCCTTGACCCAAACACGTCTATGATAGGGCCTGGCACCCTTGACCCTCTCTCCCCCCCCCCCAACACACACACACACACACATACACACACACACACACACTAAAAAACTTCGCGGTCCCTGCAAATAACATATTCCATGATCTAGGCAATGCGAAATGGAATATGGGTCCAATGATTTTGCGAGTCGTTAGATGTGATGTTATAGGAACTCACACTTATAACTCACCAAAAGGTAGTGAAGTTAATCTCATATTTATAGATTTGGCTTGGCACCACGAATATTGACACTCAATTGTAAATTCTACACGGTAGTATCTTCTTAGTGAGACCATGAAGACAGTGAACTTTTGGGGCAGAGCAAATAAAAAGTTTAATCAAAGCCTCCAGAAAAGACAGCCCCCCGCCTAACAAACACGCAATTAAACTTACGCGCAAACACAAACTATTCACATAGCTGTCACCAGTAGCAAAATGTTGTCTGTTTAAGGATGGGTAATTTGGGGTTAACACAGCAGATCGGAGAAGTCTTCTGTTTTGTTTAATTTTGTTCTGTTTTGTTTTCAGAAGAAAGAAAAAAAAACTTCGCTGAAGTCCGCCACGGTGTCTGGCTTGCACACACAACGGAACTTCATAAAGCACCAAAGCGCTGGATGTGAAGGGTTACCTAAATTTGTTCTGTGCTCGAGTGCAAATCATGGCCCCTGCTACCCTTGGAGCAACGGACAGAGTACAGTCACCCGCTTGAACATGAACGAAAGCATTTTGTCGGGGAGCATGTGTTACTTTGAAACGATAGATAGATAGATAGATAGATAGATAGATAGATAGATAGATAGATAGATAGATAGATAGATAGACAGATAGATAGATAGATAGATGTATAGATAGATGGATGTATAGATAGATTGATTTCTTGATGGATAGATAGATACATAGATAGATAGATAGATAGATAGACAGACAGAAATAGACAGGTATATAAGGAGGTAGACAGATAATAGATGGATATATATTACAAACTCGATAGTTAAATGGATGGATAGATAGATAGAATGTATAGATAGATAGATAGATTTATCGATAGATATATGGATAGACAGATAGATGAACAGGTAAATAGATAGATAGAGAGAGGGGAGGGGAAGGAGAGGCCACAGACAGACAAAGACAGAGATAAAGGAAGAAAGGAGATTGTAAAAGGTATTCCCGAGGAAAGCGGAATAACTGTGACCAAGGCCACACAGAATGGAAAGTACAGTATGTCCCCCCCCCCCCGAAAAAAATACAATCAGATTTTGCATTGATAACACCCAATATGATTTAACTGTCTAAATGCTACTTCAGGTTCTTAAAACATAACATTTTAGCTCTATTTTGCAGAAAACTCCATTCGATTTGGTTAAGCGGTCACAGAGAAATGTTGATTGTTGTAAAGCATATTATGTGTGTGATTCTTCCAAGTTTAGCACTTCGATGATGACTTGTGTGTGAATACAATAGACAGAAGAAATTCCCGACATCCTCTACAAAATTCCTCATTTCTCTTTGACCACTGAAGCAAATCGAATGGGATTTTCTGCAAGATGTGGGCAATGAGTTATAGTTTCATACCCTGAATTTGTATTTAGATTGATTCAATATTTTTAAAGATATGTAATTTTTTGGGACATACAGTATATACACTGTATAAGCAGAAAGACGGAAACATAAATTAAAGGAAATTTTAATGACATCTGTGATAAAAATTATTTGATAAAATATTGAATGGAGAACAGATAGGTGACCGACCAACAGACGACTGAAGAAGAGAGACAGCAAGCAAGATAAACAAAAACAATAAAGAATACCCATACAGGGCTCTTGGAATTTATTCAGTTCAGTTCAGTTTTGTTTATTTCATTTTAGCACGGAAACCTGTTTCAGCCAATGGCTGTTCTTCAGCTGGTCGGTGCCCGATAAAATCACATGTACATCATTATATATTGTATAATAACAAACATGATAACCAAACAAACGAAAAAGAAATACAATACATTGATGCGCATAGAGACATTGATCTATTTTTGTGATATGCGCCATATAAATATGGTTTATTATTATTATTATTGATTAGAATGACCAAAAAATACAAGAAAGTACCAAAAAACAAACAAACAAACAAACGCCAGACGTTTACTTTCTCCCATCCCCGGTCCATTCATAACATAATACTAAATATTCACATGATATATATCCATCAAATATGTTTCATAGTCCATTTAAGTCTTACACTTAAACACTCATCTTGAATCCAGCAAATGACTTATTTTTTTTTTTTTTATATGTACAGGATGTTGATTCACACTTGAACTTTAAAAATTTCTGTCAATATTTTATTAAGCTGATCTCATCTCACACGATGCGAAATGTCAGTTTGTTTTCGTTCTTCCCAACTTTAGAATGAGGACCTTTTCAGATTCGATCTTAAGAGCGGAGAACTTGGGAAGCTCTCATCATTGCTGAATTCACGACAGCAATGGAACGATAACACCATCCCTGATTTTCAAATAAGACACTCTACATTGCTGTATAAATAGAATGATGTAGCTCGTGGACGACGCCTTTTTATAAAGTTGTATTTCATTCCGTGATTGAATGATGTTTACCCAGCTTTTCTCTCTCCCTCTCCTTATCCCTACTCTCCCCCCCCCCCCCCGGTGTGTTTGTTGGAGATGTAATACGCAAACACGTCAAGCCAAGCCATTACTCATTGCACACATAACCTATAATCGGTCCACTCACACTCGTACGTTAGACAGTTGAAAGTAAACGAACACGTTAGCATCAATGTCAAACCGGTCATTAACTAAGCTAATGCTGCTGTCTGTCTTGCGTTCATATTATGGGGGTTCTTTTTTTTTTCTTCATGTTTTTCCCTCGCGTCACTACAAACAATCCGGGATTAGATCGGGTCAAAGGAGACGAAACGCGCATCTTCTATTCTTCCCGCGAAGGTTGCCGATCGGTAATTCCGTCACGCCAGTTTTTTTTTGTTTTTTTTTTCGTGCTATCAGACTGTGTTTCCATGGCAACTGCTGGTGATTCTTCCCCGCACATCGGCGCATGAAGGGATGGCGAGCTGTCGCGAGCCTCGCCTAGTTATCAATGGCATTTTTGGCAAGAGCAGAGAGGATTCTAGCAGTGATGGGTCGAGGAATGCTAGTGACACACAGCCAACAACCATGCTCCGACCATTGTTAGAACGTGCTGCCCGGATTTCCACGTGGACTTCACTTTCGATGTTTATGCTCTAATAAGATGGCGCGTGTGTGATGTTTCACCGACACGATTTTTCCTGACCGCGTTTTCTCTTACAGACTTGAACACCCCCGAAATCATTATTGGCGCATTTTGTTTCCTATACTGCCCGAAGGCTTACCGGTTTTCTCTGAATGATTCATGTAAATTTCTAAAATCTATTTTTGGCATTCATGTATTGCTATGATTGTCACTATACTGTTGTACTGTCTTCTTGGTTTCTGTGATCATGTTTATTTCACTTTCTTTACTAAAAGTAGGCAAGCAACTGTACAATGATTCAAAAATCAAGTCGTTCGTCTGCCATTTTCAAACTGCTACTTTCTGCCATAGTCACTACGGGCAACATTGCTGTTTCTGCCGCCATCATAATGTATTACAACTAATACAATTAGGCTCTAAGTAAAATAGTACCACGTCTACTACTACCACCATTGTATTACCACGCCTGCTATACTGCTTTTACTGCTACTTTGAAAACCAGCAACATTTGAATATCTGGTTCCATGATATTTGCTGCTGCGACAATTATTGCTCCCATTAAAAATATATTAAATTCTACCCACAAACATATCCCTAACCCTAAATTAATCCTCACATCAAACAAAACCGAAAACCAGGAAAATCCTTTCACAACCTAACCCTAACCCTACAAGTCCTTGGAGAAAATAAGACAGGAGCTTATTGTCGCAAGAGCAAATGTCGTGTCACCGTGTATCTATACTGTTCGATTTTTTCCTGTGAATGTCAGGGTGGGGTGATGAGGATAGTAATACACGTATCAACAATGTGGTCATAGACATTACTGTTAATGATATCGCATAGCCGTTTTTGCTTAAACATCATGTCTTCCACTCGATACATACGCCAACTCCTTACATTACGGTCATACCCATAACAGCTATCTTTTCCTTGTCTGTATCGCGAGCAAGTCAACGCCGGATGACCATCGCTCTAGACTTCAAATGACATTTTCCAAGAGCACCCTTAACACTGACGTACTAATGACGCGCTCGTGTATCACAAAGCATACCGTTCCCATGGTAACCAACCATCATGCACAGAAGGGTGCCTTTCTACCTCACAACACGTGACATGAAGACAAATGGCACAGCAAAGCAGAGAGCAGGCAACCAGAAAAATGTCCATCATAGCGTGTCTTACATATCATTGCAAAGACAAGGATATATTTATTTTCCCAGTTTTGTTGTACTTCCATAATATTTTTAAATTTTCTTCGCCAAAAAATACCTCCCCCAAAAACCAACAACAGCAATACTACACTTTTCTGACATGTGAAGGAGTGAACTTATTTACAAGCAAACACAAACAAACAAGCACACGAACACGCACATCAGGTACATTCATGCGAGAGGTATTGTTCTTCCTCGGAAAACCACGACTCATTGAATATTATAAAATTTTTGTTTCAAGTGGTTCTATGAAAGATAGATGCGAAATTCTGAACGCTCATAATGATATTAGTAGTCTTGATTCAAGTCTACATTCCACGAGGTAGTATGGTACACTGTCGCCCAAAGCATCGTTGATTCACATTTTGTTTTCCTCCCTGTATAGATCACTGTTGGAGTTCTAGAGCGTCTGCAACGCTGAATAAGCCAGTTCACTCAGGTGCGAGTCTCTTCAATTTGTCTCCCTCTACAATTAGAGGGAGACAAATTGAATAAACTCACACCTGAGTCTTCACCCCTCTGAATAATATCTTGCTTTCAAGCCAGTTCACTGTTAGCAATGGTCTGCAGCGATCTCTGACCCACAGACTTTAGGAAAATATGAATCAGTCTATTGTAATCAGACGAGCAGTGTGAAATGGTCAAGCAGAAAAATGGTAATTAACATAATAAGGGCTGCATGAACGGCTTTTGCTAATTTGGTTGAAAAGAAAATACAGTCACCTGCATACACGGTCCGATATGTACCGAGGTCATCCTACATCAATATTTACATGGCTTATGCCATAGGTTTCATGAAGACCGATCAAGATTTTAGTTTCACATGTTCAGATTGTGACAATGAACGGAATTAGACGTGTTCCGTGACCTTTCTCTTTAATATCACACTGACAGAATCTCGGAGAATGTCGACTGAGGTATTTGCGTCTCCACTAAATGCGTTGGAAAGGCTGGAGGTCTGAGACTAATGCTTTACGTAATATTGTTGAAACTCGCTATGCGTCTGGGGAAAGAAACGACTTCTCAAAAGCTCGCCCGGGGGATTTGAGAAGAGAAAATGAGAAAACGATATATTCATTATCTTCTTTCTTTTTTTTTAGCAGAAGAGGGTGAGAAAGCAACCAGTTGAAATTCACCTTAATCATGTTAATGGCACTTTCTCTAGGACGAGACGGTGAGAAGAGGAGACATATCAAAACCTGCCAAGGCGCCTTGCTTACCATAAAATGCCTTCCCACCTTAAATATGGCGCCCAGGTATTTAGATCAATTTGCCTCCTTTTAAGGGAAAACCTAAGTGAGTATCTCATTGGACTGGAGACTATACAGTAATACAGAAGGTGGCGACCTCGCTGGTCGCGGAGACATCTCCGGGAGAGTCGCGAGAGAATCGAACATACATATTCGCCTTTTTTTTCCAGAATTTTCCAGTCTTCAAGTGGTCTGGGAGACGTCTCCGCAACGTTTCCGCGACGCCTCCCTGACCTATATTTATGTCGAAACAATGTAAAAACATAATATGATTATTTAGGAATGTATATTTCAAATTGAATCTTGCCATGCTTTCTCTATGTCTTAAAGATTGAGCAAACGGCTTTGTAAAAATTGTTGTTTGAAGAATAAGAGCATTTCTACATCAAAACATAGCATAAGTAATGACTCGTACCGCGACACAAACGAATATGTGCACACAACTCCAACGATGACTCTTTCCAATTTAGATGTATATTTTGGCTTGGCTTCTTTAGCAATGTTTTACTATATGCCGCTGGACTACCAGAGATTGTACAACCAAATCGTATCGCATTTACCTATTCTTTAAAATGACGAATATATAATTGTGCATAACTGAGGCAGTGGTTCCCCGATCAGGCACCTAGAGGACTTACACGTTGGGGGTGCGCTCGATCAAGGATTAATATCGACATTTCATCTTCTGCTTTGAGGTACAGAATTTGATTTTTTATAAAATCTAGGCCGGAATCACGACAGGTATGGCAGACACAAGTGAGCAAATCATGGTTTCCAGAGAAGGAGCATTATTACCGAGTCTGTTTTAAAGGGAGGTACAGTGTTGGTGGAGATGAGGATTTGGCTTTTTATTTTTTGCGAGATACCAAGAAACTACTTTTGAAATAGTACAGAGCATACAATTCTAAAAGGAATTATAGGTTTATATGATGAAAATCGCTTTTGGAATGGCTGAGACATACAAAAACAAAGTAAATCAAAGCAATCGTAATAAAAGGTGGGTCCCATCTTTTATTAGAATCGCTCTGTTTTAGATATCTCAGTCATTTCAAAACCAATTTTCATCAAATAAAAGTTGAATTCATCTTGAAATTACATCCTGAACTGAGCTGGTTTAGAAATTACTTCCTTGATCGCCAACAATGTGTATTTTTTCAGTGAATATTGTCAGAATCTGGAAATATTGAAGTAGGAATCCCACAAGGGTCAATATTGGGGCCTCTGCTTTTTTCTATATATTCATAAATGACATGTGCAAATTGTCATTTTTACATAGTACAAAATTGTGTTTATATGCGGATGATGCTGCAATTTTTTGTCAAAACAGAAATATTAATGTTGTTTCTAAATTGCTGCAAACGGAGTTTAAGAAGATATGCAAATGGGCGGAATTTAATGATTTAGAATTGAATGTTAAGAAATGTAAGTGTATGTTGATTGGTACAAAACGGAGAGTCAATGATGTTGTTTTAGTTATCAAATATAAGAAGGAAACAATTGACCAAGTTAAGTATTTGGGTATTGTATTGGATGAGTATTTCACATGGAATAAACAAATTTAGAATGTATATGTGAAAGTCTCTAAAATTATTGGATGTTACGGCAACGGCGTAAATCCATACTGAGGAGTGGGGGGGATGGTCACCATCACCACGATTACAAGCCCATAACCGGACCGGCGAAGCCTTTTTTTTGGGGGGGGGGGGGTGGGGAGAAGCTTTGTGCCCCCTTCCCCCCCCCCCCCCACACACACACACTTTACAGGGATCGGATGCCCCACTCTTTTGCATGAAATATAAAGTGGGAGAAAAGTGGCAGCAACAACATAAAGACTTTTTGTTCTTGTTGCTTTTTTTTTTTTTTGCTTGTCAGACGACTTTCGGCGGAAAATCAGACCTTAAAAGTATGAAAACATTTTTTTTTTTTTTTTTTTTTGGGGGGGGGGGGAAATATCTGTGAGAGGGAGCGGAACGACCGAACGGGGGAAGGGTGTGTATGGGGGGGGGGGGGGGGGTATCCCTCTCCCACACGAGGAAGATTTTGCATTTTCAGACCTGAAATTCGGCGATCTGGTGCTCACATGTAGTGAAAATTTTGCTTTCTTTTCTTTAAAAAAACAATAAGAAAATGAAATATTCACAATATATTATTGAATGACAAAATCGAGGTATTTCAGCTCTTGCTGTGCGACATCACTGTGAAGGCCTACTAAATAATGGGGCCTATCATCGGCGTAGACAGGATTTGATCTTAGGAGGAGCGGTTATGTGAGGGAACGAATCAAGCGAGGGGGGAGGGTATGGTAGGGGGGTTTCCCCCTCCTACGGTGAAATCTCTTTGCGTTGAAAATGTTGACATTTTTCAGTCCAAAAACTGCCGTTTGTAGCTATATTCTTCGCTTTGGAAATTAAGGGGGGCACACCAGGCGCAACTGCTGTCAATCACTGGCAGCAACATCAGGAGAATGGCATAGCGATTAAATGCGAGCGAGCGGAGCGAGCGAGCATGAAAATTTTGACATTTTACAGTCCAAAGACTGCCGTTTGTGGCTGTATTTTTTCGCTTTGGAAATTATGGGGGCACACTGGAAATTATGGGGGCACACCGGGCGCAACTGCCGGCAATCGGGCAGCAACATCAGAATGGCATAACAGTAATGCGAGCGAGCGAAGCGAGTGAGCTTGAAAATTTTGATATTTTACAGTCCCACATGTCCTTTGTGGCTGTACTAGTATTTTTTCGCTTTGGAAATTAAGGGGGGGGGGGGCGCACCGGGCGAAAACTGCTGGCAATTACTGGCAGCAACATCAGGAGAATGGCATAATGATTAAATGCGAGCGAGCGAAGGGAATGAGCTTGAACATTTTGACATTTTCCAGTCCCCAAAACTGTCGTTTGTGGCTGTATTTTTTCGCTTTGGAAATTAAGGGGGCGCACCGGGCAAAAACTGTTGGCAATTACTGGCAGCAACATCAGGAGAATGGCATAATGATTAAATGCGAGCGAGCGAAGCGAGCGAGCTTCAAAATTTGTACATTTGACAGTCCAAAAACTGCCGTTTTTAGCTATATTTTTCACTTTGGAAATTAAGGGGGCGCACCGGGCAAAAACTGTTGGCAATTACTGGCAGCAACAACAGAATGACATAATGATTAAATGCGAGCGAGCGAAGCGAGCGAGCTTCAAAATTTTCACATTTGACAGTCCCAAAACTGCCGTTTGTAGCTATATTTTTTCACTTTGGAAATTAAGGGGGCGCACCGGGCAAAAACTGATGGCAATTACTGGCAGCACTAACATCAGGAGAATGGCATAATGATTAAATGCGAGCGAGCAAAGCGAGCGAGCTTCAAAATTTTGACATTTGACAGGCCAAAAACTGCCGTTTGTAGCTATATTTTTCACTTTGGAAATTAAGGGGGCGCACCGGGCGAAAACTGTTGGCAATTACTGGCAGCAACATCAGGAGAATGGCATAATGATTAAATGCGAGCGAGCGAAGCGAATGAGCTTGAACATTTTGACATTTTCCAGTCCCAAAAACTGTCGTTTGTGGCTGTATTTTTTCGCTTTGGAAATTAAGGGGGCGCACCGGGCAAAAACTGTTGGCAATTACTGGCAGCAACATCAGGAGAATGGCATAATGATTAAATGCGAGCGAGCTAAGCGAGCGAGCTTCAAAATTTGTACATTTGACAGTCCAAAAACTGCCGTTTTTAGCTATATTTTTCACTTTGGAAATTAAGGGGCCGCACCGGGCGAAAACTGTTGGCAATTACTGGCAGCAACAACAGAATGACATAATGATTAAATGCGAGCGAGCTTCAAAATTTTCACATTTGACAGTCCCAAAACTGCCGTTTGTAGCTATATTTTTTCACTTTGGAAATTAAGGGGGCGCACCGGGCAAAAACTGTTGGCAATTACTGGCAGCACTAACATCAGGAGAATGGCATAATGATTAAATGCGAGCGAGCAAAGCGAGCGAGCTTCAAAATTTGTACATTTGACAGGCCAAAAACTGCCGTTTGTAGCTATATTTTTCACTTTGGAAATTAAGGGGGCGCACCGGGCGAAAACTGCTGGCAATTACTGGCAGCAACATCAGGAGAATGGAATAATAATTAAATGCGAGCGAGCGAAGCGAGCGAGCTTCAAAAATTTGACATTTTACAGTCCCCAAACTGCCGTTTGTAGCTATATTTTTCTCTTTGGAAATTGAGGGGGGCGCACCTGCTCACAATCACTGGCAGCAACATCAGGAGAATGGCATAGCGATTAAATGCGAGCGAGCGGAGCGAGCGAGCTTGAAAATTTTGACATTTTACAGTCTAAAAACTGCCGTTTGTAGCTATACTTTTTCGCTTTGGAAATTTAGGGGGCACACCGAGTGCAACTGCCGGCAATTACTGGCAGCAACATCAGGAGAATGGCATAGCGGTTAAATGCGAGCGAGCTTGAAAATTTTGACATTTTACAGTCCAAAGACTGCCGTTTGTGACTGTATGTTTTCGCTTTGGAAATTAAGGGGGCGCACCGGGCGCAACTGCCGGCAATTACTGGCAGCAACATCAGGAGAATGGCATACTGATTAAATGCTAGCGAGCGAAGCGAGTGAGCTTGAAAATTTTGACATTTTCCAGTCCTAAAAACTGTCGTTTGTAGCTATATTTTCGCTTTGGAAATTAATGGGGGGGGGGGGGCGCACCGGGTGCACCTGCTCTCAATCACTGGCAGCAACATCAGGAGAATGACATAGCGGTTAAATGCGAGCGAGCGGAGCGAGCGAGCTTTAAAATTTTACACTCCAAAAACTGCCGTTTGTAGCTACATTTTTCGCTTTTGTTTGTCCCACTTTTAATTGAGAACCATCCCCCCTCCCCCATCGACACCTCTATACATATTAGGTTGCTTTTGTTAAGTGAAAGATCTGCTGCACACTCTTTGATAAATTAGGGAATACACGTCTATGTCAAAAGTGTACAAAGTTTATCCCTTATCCTGTATAGCGGACCTTTTGCATGTTCATGATTGCAATACAACGATCTGGTGCATATAGTTCTGGCGATATTTGGACAATTTTCCATTAAGAAAGTTCGAGATTTGTCCTCATCTCGGGAATTGCTTGGGGGATAAATGATTTGTCTGTCTAAACACTTCCTTTGGGGCGGGGCAAATGCCCCTTTGCCCCCCATAGATTCGACGTCCCTGATCTTCCCTTGGTATGCCCATAGATCCTGACTGAGTCATCAGTCACTGTCGTTTCTCAGGAATGATTCAGGAAATGGAGGGGATTCAATTATGGCGATAAAGTTGTTGTTATTGTTTGTTTGTATGTTTTCGTACATATTTTGCAGATGGTCCCCAGTTACTCGCGTCATAGCATGTTTACAATCATGTAGACCTATACTATTTGACGTTGTCAACGCCTGAGCCATACCTTACAGTTTATGTCGATGTTACTTTCTTCGCGAGCGAGCGAAGCGAGCGAGCGCTTGAGAAAATTATACATTTTCCTACAAGATAGAATACTGTTCAGCTCTGTTACCTGTCTGAAGGCCGGCGTACAAACGTCATGCAATATGCCAAAATTGATACAATCACATTTCTGCTTCCTCAATTTTTCCCCTCAGAATTCAGGGGGGGATGATTGTACAGGCCATCCCCCCCTCCTCCATTTCAGGGGGGGATATATCCCCCCCATCCCCCCCGGGATTTACGCCCATGTGTTACGGTATCCGACAGCTAAGAAAGAACATTCCACGAAATATTTTAATCATGTTATATAATGCATTACTCTTGCCGCATAGTGATTATGGTCTTGTAATCTGGGGCAGAAGTACAAAGTGCAATATTATCTTTAAGAAATTATAAAAATTGCAAAATAGATATGCTCGTCTGGTTTTAAATGCTGATTCTTCAATATCCAGTACTACTCTTTTAAGACAATTAAACTGGCAAACGATTATACAAAGGAGGCAATACCAAACGTATCTTATTATGTATAAATTGATCAATGATATGGTGCCAGTGTATTTAAAAGAAATAGTTGTTTTTCATAATGTCAATTTGCGAACTCGATATGTACTCTTTTGCCCACTAAAAATCAATTCACCCCGTATGGAATATTATAAGAGATCTCTGCATTATCAAGGGTCAAACCTTTGGAACGACATATCTCGTTGTATGCACGTTTTGTCTTCTTTTCCTATATTTAAAAAGCAGAGTAGAATTTTATCTCTCAATTTTTTACTCGATTGTGATTTTTATTAGGATAAACAGAATGCAATACATATATGTTTATTTATGTGACATCGGGAACTAAAATATCATTTGTTTTGTTGTTGTTGTAGTTATAGTTGTGTTCTCACTGTTTCTTTTTTCTTATTCATACTGTATTTTATCATAGTATAATTTTGTTACTTAATTTTGTTTTTTTTTTTTTTGCTCTATGGTTGATATGTTTTGATTGTAACGTTGTGCATTTGAATATTTGTTTTTGTATCTTTTTATTGTGCAGGGTCCCTTGGTAGAGCAGTTTTTTTAACTGAAAGGGCTACCCTGTTGAAATAGAAAGGAATTGAATAAATAAATCAATTAATCAATCCTCCTTCACATCTCATAAGAGGTTTCTCATTATCTCACCAATGCTAGAAATCTGAAGTTAGGTCTCAACCAAAAGTATACCATCCCTTTAACGTCATTTTCTTTTGATCCACAAGTACTACAAGCAAGTCATACTTAATTGAGACTTAATTTTTGATTTGAAATGGTTTATTGATGAAAACGTAACAGCTAAAGGCCATAAGATGTGACAGTTTTACAGTAAATACTTTTACATCAGATACTTGCATTGAGATTACACGGACAATGATGGAACAGTCTGATCCTGGATTTAAAACTCGTAGCTTTCCCTTATAAAACACCATCAGCTTCACTGCTATAATCCACAGCGCCACATATACAGCAGAAACATTCTAACATGACAGAGAGCTTGTTGAACTAGCATCTTATATCATGCTTGTATCAACAAACACCGACGTATCGTCGAATGCAAGTTACGAATTTGATCTTTTTATTACATATTGATGAATTGAACAGTCTCGGCTGATTTCCAACTCAGTTTCATTCTGGCAGGGCCGGAACAGCATTTCTGAAGATGTCTCTTTCTGACAGAGGATATTTCAGTATCAAATCCACCATTAGTGATATGATGTCCCTCACAATAGCCATATGATACGCTCCAAGCCTTTGTTTAGCGTCCTTCCATTTTCTTGATTAATCTGTCATTATTCTTCCCACGCTCAGCGCATTGTCGTGAAGGTCTCTATAATTTCTTTCTTGATGAATATCACTCCGCGACTTTATTCCGTTCTTTTGTGTGCTTGTGTGCGTGTGTGTTGTGTGTGTGTGTCTGTCTTATACACTGTATGCAATGTATTTCACATTGGTTTTTATCCGACACAAATTGAATGTTGACTGCCTTATTGGAGGGGGGAAAAGAATTGCACCTAATGTGACACGATCTTCTAAGTGAGAACAAACACAGGAAAGGCACGCACAAAGGAAAATCATCTCCGGTCCTTGATACCATAAACGTGAGAGTGAAGAAGGCATCCTCAAACATCGTGTTTTCTCGGGCCTTTGCCAATTTCCCGGTTAGAAAAGCTTTCAAAGAAGTATCTTCTCTCTCTCCTTTCCTCTCTCCCTCTCTCTCTGATCGGTATGTTTTTGCCGTTTTCGAAAACGGCAAGAACATACTTGCCGAAACGTCGGGAGTGGATAGGTCATTATCAGTGCCACATAAAGAATACGTGATGGACAATTAAGTCTTTTATCACAGGTTTACAGATCGTTACTCTGAAAGTTCTCGTTATGCGGAAGGTTCGTTATTCGGAAGGCTTGTTAATCCGAAAGTGAAATGTGGTTCGTTATTTGAAAGGTTTGTTCATCAGAAAGTGAAATGAGGTTCGTTATTCCGAAAACGAAATAAGGTTCGTAAATCCTAGGGTTCGTTTATAGTTCGAAACTGAAAGAAGGTTCGGAATTCCGAAGGTTTTTTTTTTTTTTTTTTTTGTTTGTTTGTTTTTTTTTTTTTTAGCACGGAACGTTTTGTTTTATTTTGATTGTTGTTGTTTTCTTTTTTGATTAATTAACCTCATGTCATTTTCAGATTAACTAAACGTTGGAATAACGTACCCTATTTGATTTATCCGATGAACGAACCTTCAGAATAAAGAACTTTTTTTTCCATTTTTCTTTTTTAATTAAGGAACCTTCAAAATAGATAACTGCACCGGCAGGAAACGTTTGGGAAAGGGGCAAGCGATAAATCACGCTACCTTGCATCGGTTGCACCATAAAGCTACAATTAGCTCTATGATTGCATCGAGAGATGTTTCGTTGCATGCCACATGAACTCCGTGCCCATAGGTTTGTGTGTGAAACTTGTGCACATTTGATTAATTGATACAGAAAGGGTTAAAAAGGAAAAGTGTATAGTTTGGGTTAAGATGGGGATTCAGTTTTTTGTTTGTTTGTTTTTTTGCGACATAATGAGAAGCCTGTTATGAAATATGAAAGAGCATACAATTCCTTAGAGGAATTTGAAGTTTATTCGATGAAAATCAAAAAGCAAAGTAATATAAAAGGGTCCTCAAAAAGGTTAGTCTTAGAGTTGCTTTATGCTCCGTCATATTTTATAAGTGGTTTCTCATTATCTCACAAAAATGTAAAAACCTAACATGACCCAACAGTAAAGCCCAATTTCAACCATAACTATACCATCCTTTTTTTAAGGAAATATTGAACAAAATGTATTCTTCTAGGAGTCATCAGGATTTTTGAGATAAGAATAGCTGTTTAATATTATGTTTATGAGCGCTGATCTGTCATAATTAGCAACAACCAAGTCCTTGCCCCCTGCATCCTTTATGCTAAGTCGGTAATATTAGTTATAGAAGCTTCGTTATGATACATCCTGGTTAAATTACAGGAGCGAAATCTGAAAGACTACGTGAAATCTGGGGCGCTTTCCCCGGCAGACCCTAAACCCTGAAAGAGATGGAGCGGGAGCTATAAACGCCCACACTTAAGTCAAACCGCACTCACCTTCGCCGAACATGAGCAAGGTGTCACTTTGACGAACGGCACCCGATGTGTGAAGGTACTCAGAATTAACACGTGAAACAGGTTTGAAGTGTGAAGATAGTATCCCTCGGTTGTTAAAGAAGAATTCTGGGTTAGAAGTTAAAATCTGAAAAAAAGAGAATTTTATAAGCAAAATAGTGACAATTTGATTTAAAAATTTGATAAAAATGAGGGAGTTATGAAAACTCGAAGTTTCGCTATATGTATAATTTGCAAAACAGTTCTCTTATCATATGAATGCAACTGCGTGAGCTGATGATATCATCTCCTCACTTATTTTGATTGATCGTGTACAGGCAACTGACGAAAACTCAAATTCTAAAATTTGATGCTATTCTTGGCCAAACTAAGTTGAAAATAATGATCAGTCAGATTAGGATCTGAGACTGGGGTATAATTTCGTCAGAACTCACACGAAAACTTTTAGTCATTGATTTTGTGTATAACAAACGATGACATCATCTTATTCATTATACTGACTGCCCACTAAGTGTTTGTGAAAATTATGGAAACTTCAAAATTTCCTTAATTTTCACCGATCTTAATCAGAATGTCACTGCTGCGCTTGCGAAATTGTACTCTTCCTTATCACTCTAAATTTTGCCCTTTACGGCACTTTGAAATCCCGTCATTGTCGCAGGAGTAATTAATGTCGTGCCACATAAAACATAAAAATGATGTAGGCGTTCGGGAAAGGCATACAAAATTTGATACATTAAAGGGATCGTACAGTTTTGGTTTAGAGCTAATTTCAGGGTTTTTTGTGAGATAATGAGAAACCTCTTATGGAATATGAAAGAGCATGTAATTCTATGACGAATTCAACGTTTATTTGAGGAAAATTGGTTTTGAAATGGCTGAGATATCCCCCAAAAAGAGCGATTCTAATAAAGTGTGGGACCCACACTTTATAGCGATCGCTTTGTTTTACTTTGTTTTTGGATGTTTCAGTCATTCCAAACCCGATTTTCGTCAAATAAATTTTGAATTCCTCTTAAAATGGTATGCGCTGTACTATATCATAAGTGTTTTCTCATCTCCACCAATACTGTACCATCCCTTTAAATCCTCATTTGTTTGAGAAATGTAAATGAAAGAGTCTCCACTTTGAACTAAGCGGGACACTTTGAAATAGTTATCTCACTTCATTCCATTTCATTTATTTTCCATTTCCAACAAGAAATTGTGCACAGTTATAAACAAAACGTATTTATCTAAATGCAAAGTATTTCAAGTACTTTAATCAGCAGTGCATTGTTATATAAGATAACAAACTTTAAACATGAAAAATTTTGCTTGTTTTCGCAAAGTATTGATGTCAAAGTGTCATAGCCACAATCACATTATAACTATATAGATTATTGTTAGAAAGAAAATGGCAATGCCTCACAACTCTCTTTATAATCTATCTGTAAATAACATACAATTATTTTGCAATTCATTTGGATTACTTTGAGTAACCCCTCTATTAAAATGTCATCGTAACGAAATCACTACTACTTTGAATTTGTTTCATTAGAGGTATGTGATTGCACCTTTTCTGGGGATTTCACAAACAAAAATTGTAGAGCATGTGCACAAATCTCTGCTGCATGCAGCATCGAAGTTGTTATTTATTTCATTTCATTTATGAAGTTTCAACACAAATTATAGAGTGTTGTATTTGTAACCCATACATCCATAGTGATAAATGACAAGTAACACAATATTTGTAAAATCAGTATAGCAAGGACTATGATAATATTACATGACACAAAATGAGTTTGAATCAATCTAAAGTATGCTACATTCATATCGGATGTTTAAGATTATGCGCGGGGAAACCTACATGGAAGCTGATGCTTGTGGGGGTAGGTTCCCGAAGTTTGAGAAAAACAACCCTGGACATCGCAGCAGCGCGACACATTTCGCTCTGTGACCTTCCGTCCTCTATCTACGGCCTCTTTAACAGACGCTATTACATTTCATGGGATATTTCAAGAGTTTTAGTGCAAAAGGTGCTAACGCCATTCTTGTTAAGTTGAGTTTTTTGAGATTTTTTTTTTGATAAAAAGAAAAAAAGATACGAAAATACAGGATATTTTCAATCATAACATAAAAAAAATTTCATATGTTTGAAGTGAATGAGGTATCACTGAAAAGGTCTTAGATAGTAGTAGTAGCATAATATGCTATATTATATTATAGTAGTAGTAGTAGTAGTAATGATAATGATGATAATAATAATAATGATGATAATAATAATAATAATAATAATAATAATAATAATAATAATAATAATAATAATAATAATAATAATAACAACAACAATGATAATAATAGTGCCTACTTCAAATTCATGAAATTCTTCCGTCGAGGTGTTTTGTTTTTTTATTGCAACTGATTGACAAATTGCCCTACATCGACGTAAATAAGCACTGAATTGATCAGTGCCTACTTGTACAGCTCACAGGTCCACCTTTCGGTGCTCAAAAATGAAAAGATAGATATAATGTACATGATAACGGACTTACTTATGAAATGTTTAATAATTTCTCAAGTATGCCAAGGCCTATTTTAAATGAAACTTTTCATTTAGTCCTCTGTGGTCGTCTAAGGGTCTGTTACGGCTCATTTTTCCTTCAGTTTTGTGTGTGTGCGTGTGTGTGTGTGTGTGTGTTTTGTTTTTGTTTTTTTGGTCATCCCCTGCCATTACATGCACCTGTTGTATGCACTTATTATATGTAATGCATGGTGCTGCGTTCTTCTTTTAAAGCACGCAGCCACTTTTCCTGAAGAATAAACGTGCAGTTAAAAGTTCATTCAATAATACTATGATTATACTCTCTAAAAAAAAAATCGAGTGAAAATATTCACTCTTAAAGGAGTGAATACAAAAAAGAGTAAATTTAGAGTGAAATTGGAGTGAATTTTGAGTGAAAATGAACATTTTCACTCATTTTGGAGTGACCTCAGGGATCACTCGATCCCTGAGGTCACTCTAAAACTAGTGAAAATGAACATTTTCTCTCAAAATTCACTCCAATTTCACTCTAAATTCACTCTTTTTTCGTATTCACTCTTTTAGGAGTGAATATTTTCACTCGATTTTTATTGCTGTTGTAATGTAATTGTATGTGACAGGGCACCATCCACGTCAAGCTCTGCTTTAATAATGACGGTCCCCCATATTGATTCCACCCTTTTTTGTTCACAGACGATATGCATTATAATGTTGCTTTACTTCATATAATGTTATCAGGTATGTGTTGTTACCAGATATGACAATTCCTGTATTGATTTGCATTTTTGAGTACTCTCTTCTTCTTCTTCTTCTTCTTCTTCTTCTTCTTCTTCTTCTTCTTCTTCTTCTTCTCCTTCTTTTTGTTGTTGTTGTTGCATGCTCTGTATCAGTTTCATTTGTCATTATACCGGAAGAAAGAAAATGTAAAAAATAAATAAATAAAACCAAACTAAACCAGACTAAACACGGCTAATTTGTGGACAACGCCTCGCGAGGGGGTCTTGTTCTTCCCTGCAAATATGCGTTTTTGATAAATTTGTCCGGTTACAAGTTGGGACTGCGTGCAGACAGTGAGCACTTCCTATCATATTATGTCGTGAATGCACCGCGCGTTTGCTCAGCGTATTCTGTATTAGCAGTTCATTTTTTTGGAGCATCTAATTAGTGTGGTATGGTATGAGTGATATTGTGTAAACAATCATAAAACACGGATGGTACGTGACAGAGACGCCAAACAGCGCATAAATCTTTTACTCTATGCTCAAGTTATCGCTCAGAGTGAAACTCCAATCTTGTATGTTACAAATGAATAATTGAATAAATTAATGTAAGAGTGAGAGTAGAAAAAAAAGGGTCACGAGACCGACACCCACGAGTCATACAGCCCACGAGTCATACAGCTCACGAGTCATACAGCCCATGATTTATACAGCTCACAATTAAGTCATATCACAGCCCATGAGTTCGACACTATAATAAGCTAACAAGGCCCACGAGACCGACACACGCCCCGTGTTGTAATCTGCCGAACTCGTGGGCTGTTTTTACCTATTTAGTGTCGAAGTAATGGGCTTTATTTGCCTAGTGTCGAACTCATGGGCTGTATGATTCGTGAGCTGTATGACTTGTGGGTGTCGGTCTTGTGGGATGACCCCGAAAGAGTGAAAGAGAAGTTTAAAAGTATGACAGCCTTGACAACACTTTGTTTTCACGAAACGGTGTTACTTGTCGCAACTTTATAATGCAGCTTCGTATAAAGCAATGGCGTCGAAAATGTGATAAAACATTTCATATAAACAAAATTACTATATAACAAAGTTTATAACGCTATACTTATCCTTTCAGGCATTTTTCGTAGCTGACCACGTGTGGTGTGTCTCAAATTACATCAATATTGCAATCTTGTAGCTCTCTCTCGAATTAGGTTTATTTGCTCGGTATCATTTTTCTCTTTTCGTCCTAATTCGGGCGTATCAGTACAGCTTGCCCTAGTTTTGGTTTTGGCCATTCTCAACGTGACCAAGAAAACTGAATCATGCACCCTTCGCGCAGCGGCAGTGCGTACGGACAGAATCCCTCCTAGTTTTTCAGAGAGGTCGTGAGGTATACGTGACAGGTTTTGGGTGAAAAACGTATTTCGATCTCCAGTCCGCCTCTACCAATCACCGTATTCCAATTTGCATATCCCGCGACACGGTAGGGTTTGGCTTGTTCGGGACACTGTTCGATGGAGCGCCGCACGTATAGGAATGGATAAGATCAAAATCTAAATTGCGGGGCTGCCGATTCTCACGCAAATAGCGTGATACTCAGGAAATTCATCAAAATTGTTTTAACTGTTTCACTCTGATGAAACAATTCTCATACCGAACCCCTAAAACAGAAAGCAAAAAAGAAGAAAAAAAAAAGAAAAAGAAGAAGGAGGAGGAGGAAGAGGAGGAGGAGGAGGAGGAGGAGGAGAAGAAGAAGAAGAAGAAGAAGAAGAAGAAGAAGAAGAAGAAGAAGAAGAAGAAGAAGAAGAAGAAGACCATGAAAACATGTCCCCTAAATCCCTGATAATCCGAACATTCAGTATGGTCAAGCCAAAACTTTCGAGATTTTCCCACAGGCACACTCTCTCTACGTGTTGATTTTTTTTTTTTAAACTGAAGTATGCACCAGAGTGTACCATTTAAAATGTACAGTTGTCAAAGCTCCCTCCAGTGGAAGGGGGGGGGGGGGGGGGGAGAGACACTCTCCTTTCACATCATTCCCACTAGCCCCCATCCCCATCACCATCGTCCCCCCTGTTCGGGTTTGGTCGCCCCATCGCTCCCTCACAGCGTCTCATTCCAAATTCTCACTCGAGGTTATAGCAGCACTGCTATTGGAGATGACCACGATAACGGTCGCTCAAATATCTTTCCTTTTTCAAGTAAGAAACTTTAACAGGGTACTGAGCTACTCCACTTTATTTCCTCCCAGGTAAGAAATTACAAAAGCGTTCTCAAAGACTCAGACTCATAATTAAGTCTGTGACTTTTATATAAGGTTTAACGTAGAGAGCGTTCTACGTGTATACTTTACTCCAATTTAAGCAAGGGAAGTCAGCAGTTCAAAGATTCGTCTAAAGCAGTACATGGCAAAGCTTCGCCCACTCATACTAACATCATTATACGGGGATAGATCTAATACTTTGTCTATACTAATAGTCTAATAATGATAAGAGGGGCCCCCTCTACAAGCATTGTCTTTTTAGTGGGTCCCTCCGTTTTTTCACACACTGCATATTGACAATTATTTCACTTTCGTTATCTCAGCAACTATTGCAATGTATCGCTACTGTAAGTTTTTCAGTTATTGTTGTTTTCTCTGTACAACAGTTACTTTGCATGCATTGTTTCTGTCACTCAAGAAAGTGAGATTTACGTTTATATATTATTTCATTGCGGAAAAACGAAATAAATTTGAACTTGAAGTTGAACTTGAAGTCTACTTACATGCCAACTACGTCTGTGGATTTAAACTGCAAGTTCTCGGAGATGAAAGTATTAGCATAATAATATCTGACTGTGGCGCTTTCATAAACATCATCTCCGTCCCAAAATTCTGGCACGATCATAATGTACAAAACATGAGTAAAATCTCTAGGACTTATATATAGGCGTGCAATATTATTTTTTTTTTCATGTGTATTGTATATCGTGTAACACTGTGAAGAATACCCATATTTTCCATTTGAACATCATAAATGGAATCAGCTAGCAAAATTCTACAATCTCTGAAATTGAGACACCACAATGCAAAACGACATGCAAACGCTTATATCACTGATCAATGAATGGCTCATAGCGAAGCAGCCAACTTGCCTTCGAAGAGAAGAAATGGAATGATCTATAGAGACATGATTTATTCGACGGCGCTCTCTCCGTAAACCTTCTACCCTAACTCGGAATAATGCGATTTGCATCCATGAATGAATCTGCAGTTCTTGACTGTATTTTATTAACCACTGTGGACCCTGGTAGATTATAGGGTTACATCAAAAATTCACATCTTACATGTGCAAATACATTAGACCAATGAGAACCGCCCCCCCCCCCCCCCCCCTTGCCGAGCATAGTAAGTATGAAACGTGGGAAGCGTACAAGATTCTATGATTAGAACTCATAATTGCCACCACACACTGATTCTGGCTCCGATGCAGAAAGAAAGATGTATAACCAAGTATGGATTGTTTGAATGAGAACAAGTTCGCACAGGCTACAGCCCAATAAATTAATAAACATAGTAAAAAATTAATGATGACGATGCGAATAATAACCACAAAATGATAGTAGCAGTAGTAGTAGTCATGGTAGTATATTGATAAGAATTATAATGATGATGGTTATGATGATGATGATGATGATGATGATAATAATAATAATAATAATAATATTAATAACGATAATGATAATAATAATGATGATGATAATAATAATAATAATAATAATAATAATAATAATAATAATAATAATAATAATAATAATAATAATGAAAATAAACTTTTCATGAGCATTATCATACTAATACCAAATCTTACAGAGAAAATGAGAATAAGAACAACCATGATTAATACTACAAAAACCTTGTAGAAAGACAGAAATATGGTTGGTATTTCAGATCATTCACATCATTACTGTCAGAACCCGGGGAACCTGTACTTCAACTAGTACTCCGCCAATAGTCCTGCATCGTCACGTGCGAGGAGGGTTCCAGGAAAATTAAGGAAATCATCCTCCCGTCCTACACTCCAAGAAATCACCCATACCTCTGCTTTAAGTACCACTTCGACATCTCTTTTTTTTTTCTTGCGAAAGAGATCAAAACATTTACTAATATCACAACTTTTCACGCAAGAATTAAACCTCCAGATTACTTTGGTACAAACGAACAGGGAACTTTTTCTTTCCGTTAGGAAATCTTTTCCTTAGGACACTATTTTTGTTGATCCTTATTGAGTTTCATCATACATCTTTGATACTCTTACCTTTCAATTAATAATAGGTTGCTCCAAAACCACAGCTATCGTTCAAAATACCCCATGAGTTAGAAGCTAAAGGTTGAATACCTTGCAATCGAACGCAAAACATAAAATCTCACTTTCCTTTGCAGCGAAAGTTACTGGAGTCAGCTCTCATTCACAAACGCGATCTGATAAAATCACAATCCGGTATCAGGAAGGATTTGAATCTATAGCTCTATAATAACCCCTGATTCGTTAATCCATGTACATGTACACATGAAGTGCGTGTGCTTTAGTTTTCATTGAATGTACGACACATAAACCATGATTGATAGATAGCATAGGGTTGTGTTTGGAGCACTATTCAAACACATTCCCTTATGTTCAGTTGTGCATAGGCCTTTTCATAGATAATAATTAATAGTTCATTATCTGGAAGTGCATGGTTTAGACTTACTAAATGATGTAAGCTGACTTCTTTTGGAGGTCTCTTATGTGTAAAGAAAGCAGGTAGATTTATAGACATGTTTTCTAAGAATATACGCATAAAGTCAAACACACAATCATGCACAGATGTATATACATGTATAGCTTTTTGCGTGGGTTCACAACTTTATATGGACACACGTTATCATTATCATCTCGTCGATCTAATGAAGTGATTGTTCTGCTTTTCATTTATCCCAGCGTAATGCGTTGATATGACAATGGCTATTGTTAAGTAGCAACACTTTTTCTGGCTTTGATAAGTGTGTCTTTGTCAGTCAATAACACGAATGGAAATATCTGGAGCTAGATCACTGTATGGGAAATTTGTGAGAAACAAAAACGTAGACCATAAAATTGATGTTGGGTGCGTGTCCCTTGGTATGGCGCCACGTTGGATGACTTATGGCAGTGCTGAATGTCAGTGCGTAATCTATGGCATGGCTTGCTGTACGCTTGTAACCTCTTTGTGATATTACGGATTGGACATGCTAGTAGTATTTGCATATGCGTGGCATCTGTTTGTTTTGCACAAAAAATATATAATTTTTGCAGGTATCATGTATATTTTGTGTATTATAGAGAAGTGAACATGCAGAACGTAAAAAAGCGTCAGCATATCGTTATTTTTAATTAGAAAACAAACAAACAGACACGAGCGCATAAACAGAAAACATGTGAATTTGATTTCACGTGTATTTTTATATGCCAAGACAGAACAAACGTTTGCCAAGTGGTAACAATGAAGGTAATCTGTGGATCTTGTTTCAACCAACCTAGCAAACAACCTACCAACATCTAATCAAGGGTCCCTAATAGTGACGTCCTCCAAACTTGTCACGTGGTTGCTTCAAGGCTTTTTATCGACGGGGCAGAATCACGATAAATGACATTGTTTGTCACAGTTTCTTCTAAGGGCTTGTTACCATGGGATTAGAAAAGAAATAAGAATACTCAGCATATAATGGAATACATAATATATGTAGGAAAAGTGGCTGGGTGGACATTTATAGCAGCCTCTTCAAACGGCATCCAGGGTTGTTTTTCACCAACGCCCCAAGCAACGACCGATTACGTAACAAAGCAAGGACATACAATAAAGAACGTAGAATAATTATATCGTGAGGACTTTTTTTTTTTTCATGAGTGAAACTCATTGGTTACGAAAACCTAGAAAGAAACGAAAAACCTGGTGAGTATCCATCAACAGATAGAGAGACAAAACTTTGGTTGTTTACACATACATGAGTCAGTGAGCAACTCTACTACTCTGCAAGATCAGTTGGATGAGGCGTTTCTACCAGTAGACTACTGATATGATAAACCAAGCCCCCGCCCCCCCCCCCCCCCAAAAAAAAAAGGATCGCGATGAAATATTTAACATGCATTGATCACAAGGCGTTGGGTACTGATTTCACCTTCGTCCATCTACCGTGGTACCCATGGCAACGCCAGAAGGGCCTGCCCGGCCCAGCAAGAATGTAAGTATGCAAAAATGATATGTCGGTTGGTGTTAAGACAAAACTAATCACAATGAATGAGATATTCTGAAAGAGATACCCATCCATTTTTATTAATACACTAGAGAATTGGAGAGAAGATTTCAATTAAAAGTTGATCTATACATGTATAAGAGATTGCGATATCGCATTGCGATACCCCATGGTTCTGTGTCAAACTGGTGTCTAAATTGAACGATGGATGAAGCTATCAACAAGAACATTTTACTAAAGATTATAATCCAAGTATTAAATGAATGATAATTAATGATTACAAGACTCTGTCCCTGAGTAGGGTCTATGTGCTGTCTATATAATTAGCTTGCAAACAAAAGGCGATAAATCCATTGAAAAATGATGGATTTTGCGCCTTTTGGAAGCAAGCTCTTCATATAAAACCAAGACAGTTACATTTCGTTATTTGAAAGATTTGTTAATCTTCGGAAAAACGAAAATGAAAAAAACGGTTCGTTATTTTGAAGGTTCGTTAATCCAAAAACAAAATAGGGTTGGTATTTCCGAAGGTTCGTTAGTAGGAACTGTTTGGGGTTTGTGTGTGTGTGTGTGTTTGTTTGTTTTTTCATTTTTGGATTAACGAGCTTTATTAATTTTCATTTTCGGACTAACGAACCTTCGGGACAATGCTCAAATAATATTCGGACGAATGAATGAACATTATTACATTTTGGGATTAACCAACATCTAGGCATAAGCTAATCTTATTTGATTTTTCTATTTACGAACCTTCGAAATAGCGAAACTTTTTTTCATTTTCCCATTAATGAACTTTCGGAATAACGACCATCACCCACCATGGTATCAAGTCATTCTGTTAGCGCTTTGCAAATGAGGCTACACTGTACATGACAATAATAATATTATTATGTTTCACGTGCATCCTTGATCAGTACGAACCTTTCACTACACATGCATAGAGAATCCGATTCCTGGAATCATTCAGAACAGTCTAGGCAAAATACTACTAAAACTGCTATTTTAAAATCTAATGCCACTGCATATCTATTGTAAACTATACGGCAAAACGTGAACCAGTTTTGTTGGTTGGATGTTGTCTACCGCACATGTGGCGCGGGTTGACGGCATTGATATCGAAGCACAATCCGTATGTTAATGCCAATTTTAGGTTAAATCCTAGCTGAATCACTATCTTCAAGTCTTTACGTCTCGAAATGTTCTGTTTTTGCTAATGTTCATATCATTATACATGTACTTCAGACAATTATCATTTATTTGTCAGTGGGGGTGTCGAATACATGCAACACACGTAAATTTGTACACACATACTAGTACTCTGGATAAACTGTCACATAAACATACATGCACACACACAAACGTCAACACTACAATTATTACAACACGCAAACGTGAAAAAAAAATAATTACTTAGAATTAGGGTAATCTAACCTTTCTGGGATAATTAAACACCGGCTACGGAAAAAACGACAGTAGATTAGACTTTGAAATTGACAGATACACTGTATGTCTAATTCATAACCTTTATCATAATTATTAGAAAGAGCAGATATAATTATGTGGCACGTCGGAGCAAAATGTCTTGACCTTATACTGTTCAAGGAAGAATGTTTAACTGTGTGATAATTTACACAGTCACTTCAGTAGTACTGTGGGACTCATTACGAAGACCACGGTTTATCAATTCTGAGGTCCCGGGTTCAAGTCCCTTGGAGACAGTTGTTGTGCCCCAATGATAAGGTCAAAGGTTTTTGTTCCAATTGTCTTGTCCTTTGGAGCTAGAGAACCTCAGCCGTCAGTCCAGTGCCTGTTTGTTTTACAAGCAAGTATCGCACGTGACTGACATAATAATTATCGTGTACTATAGTATTATTTTGAGACCCGCCTTATTGTGTATTCACAGCTTTCGTATTGTAGCCACGAAAAAGACATTCTATATTGTTATTCACTGCAACTCAGTTACTTAAATATATGTATTCAATGCCATCGGCCTGAAGGACATGAAAGAACGTAACAAACTGAGCGAATAAGTAATGTTTACATTGATATAAGTGGATACCGCAAACTATTTTTTTCTGTGTGTTTTTGTTTTTGTTGTTATTGTTGTTGTTGCTGCTGCTGTTGTTGTTGTTGGTGGTGGTGGTGGGGTTGTTTCTTTCTTTAAAAAAAAAAAAAAAAAAATCTGGCACGTGCACTCATTATGACAGTACCAGTCATAAGAGTGAACAAAGTTTTGACACCTCCTATATAACATTGGCACCCGACATCGCGGAACTGCGTATGTTACTTTGCGACGAACAAGTTTCAATGAGTAGGCATTTCTCTGCCAATTCGGGATAAATCACAAAGTGCAGTCATTATTTCAAATCTACATCGGAAAATCAAAAAAAACCAACAAAACAGTACAAATCGGAGACTTTTCCTCTTGATTTTTGAAGTATGTGGAATTGATTGTGGAAGCAAGTGAGCTTTAAATGATTATTTTGGAAAGGGCTCCTTTTGTTTCCGTTAGCCAATAGTCAGCTTTAGAGGGCGCTTATCCAGAGTGTCAACGAATATTGGTTTAACTCGCATTAAAAAGTCATAAGTGGTCGGTGACGAAGACATTTCGATATACACTGTGTGTTAAAATGTCATTTCCTACGTCGGTTACTTTTAAACTGTGTACTTGTAGTCGTAACCCCCCCCCCCCCCCCCTTATTCGCGCGTGAGATAGTAATAATAACAATAAGAACGCAAATGTCAGAAAAAAGGGCAATTCTGTATACATGTAACTTCATGGTACACGTTATCTGTAACCCTACCAATGAGAAGACTTCTCCCTACACGATTCACTGCCCTAAATACAGCCTTTCTTGTGATCGAACTCATGAATTTTGAAAACAGTGAAAACAATAAAGCAAAAGCATTTGAGTGTTTACGGGTCAAAATCTTTGTACATAACCTATACGGAGATTTGAACTCTATGTCGGTACCTTCTGGCGCCTTTTAATAAAGTTGCTTGCAAGTTTTGTCGATTGCGATTACCGTCGTTACTTGCAGTCACTATGACAACAGCAAGTAAACGACCAATCGGGTGGGAGTATGTTGTTGCCGGGGTGATTGGAATTACTGGACCCAACAAAGTTATGTTTTTGCGATAGGCACCTTGTTCTCATCTAATGCTGTTTGAGCGTGAGACATGAATATCAAATGATGACGAGTAGTAGTATACTCAACAGTTGTCTTGAGCCATGCAATTATGAGCTTCCTTGATATGTTCCTCACGAGCTATGCTGTGGCTTAGTGGATGAGATGGCGGACTGTCAATTACGCGGTTCCTTGTTCACCGCCCCCCCCCCCCCCCCCGTAAGGCACTTTATCGTCATTGCCTAACCCCTTATAGAAAGGGACTTTAATGACGTTGGTCTCTTACCTACATTTTAAAACCATACATTGCTTCCCATAGAGGACAAATAATACCAATGAATTGAATTGAATTGAATTGAATTGAATTGAATTGAATTGAATTGAATTGAATTGAATTGAATTGAATTGAATTGAATTGAATTGAATTGAATTGAATTGAATTGAATTGAATTGAATTGAACTGAATTGAATTGAACTGAATTGAACTGAATTGAACTGAACTGAATTGAATTGAACTGAATTGAATTCCATTCCATTCCATTCAATGCAAATGTTGTACATTCCATCCACACCAACAAACATATCTGTATGATCTTTTACTGGTCTTACCACTACCACACCCACTTCAGTTTTGCGCACCATCTTCAGAAAATTAACCATGACTAAAGTACGGAGGCAATCACAATCACAACCACCTGTTCACACAGATAACCAAAAAAAAAAAAAAAAAAAAAAAAAAAATCACAATAACATTCGGTGAAATGTTGATGTCATTTTCCCTTTCTTTATTTACAATGTATGCGCATATGCTCCATTACATCAGGAAATATTGGCGCTTGGTCTCATAAACAGGAGACCATACAAAGATGAACTATATCAATAGCATCTTTTTTTTTTTTTTGTATATCTAGCTAATTAATCTTCAGACAAAATGTACAAATCACACAAATCACATGAAAGGTCTGTTGTAAATCTGCAGATGAAAGAATGTCAAAATTATGCTATAGCTCAGTATGATAGAAAAGGAGTCATATCTCTTATTCGATAGAGAATCAATAATATACCACACACACAAACACACTAAGAGTATAACAAGATGTCTTATTTCGACAGCAACACATGTTTTCACTAAAGGAAATGAAAGAATATTAAGTAGATACATGAAGTGTTGAACAGCCTCATAATGTGAAACTGTATGATGAGAGTGAAAAGTTAGCAAAGAAAACGTCCCCCCAGGCAAAATATTTGCAATAGCAAACAACTGGGGTAGCTGGACTGACAATATCAAGCAGTTCAGAGAGGCTCTCAAAAAGAGCCAGCAAATACCGGAGAGTGCACTGCAGTAGGCCCAAATAGTTATCACAGAGCGTTGTGTGGTCTAAATAGATTAGTGGAACCATTCACTGTGGTCCATTCAATATGGTGCTATCTACTGTGGTCTATTCAATATGGTTCCATTCAATACCACCATGCCATTTGAAGAGGGACCATTGAATGCGATACATAATTGTAATAAAGTACAATCTCTGAGATGCCATTCAGTATGGTTCAGTGATTCCAGTCAAACTAGTTTACCATCTTACCAAGATACCAATCACTGCCATACTACACAATGTATTACACCTCTAATAATGGCATACCACTCAATGTGATACACTGTTCAATATAGTCCCATTCAATACAGTGTTATGGAAAGTGGTACAATGTACTATTCAATGTGAAATCGTTCAATATGGCATACCATTAAATGTGATAAATCACTGCAACCAGACCTTCTGATCAGCAAATATCACTCAGTGTTGTATCATTCAATTTGTGATACCATTCAATGTGATTCCATTCAATGTGACACTATTCAACATGACACTGAGTGATGTGGTATTGCATTCACCATGGCACCATTCAACGTTCATGAAGTATTATCCAGGGTAACTTATAGTAACTTATAACCTGACTGTATAACCTTTTTTTTTTTTTGGGGGGGGGGGGGAGGATGTACCATATAAATCTGCTACAGATTTTCATGTCCAAAGGATTTACACTGGAGCTTTGTTTCTTATTGTCTTCTGACAGAATCATTTACTATGTCAACAAGACATAGCATAAGTCCAGGTGCAGCAGGACTTATCCATTTTTATTCAATATAACTCCACTCAAAATGTCCCAAAAGTTTGTTGGCCTCAAGACGCAGTAGATACTACAAATCTACCACTTTATTGAAATTTATGAAACATATCAGGGCCCTGTTTTATGAAGAGTTAAAGTTGATTATAGAATGGATTTCAACTGTAAGTCTTTGGCAGCCTGTGTGGTAAGGAAATTTAAAATTGATTGGTTGGGTTGTTCTCCTCCTTGAAGCTGCTCTCTCATGGACAAATGTGCTTGATTGAAAGAGTTTCATATCACAGTCAAATTTATCCACACATCATTATGACAACCTAAGTTTTCCAACCGCTGGTTAACCTGGCTTTCAGTGTGTTCTGGTTGCAGGCCATCACAGGTTATATGAGAGTTTGTTTGAAATTATGCATTAACTTTCTTAAACATACAGCTGTACATACTATGAATGTGACATAAAGCTTTTGATTCTATAAGTGCCAATTTTTTTCCCTTAACTTCCATGTTCTGCATGTCCACATGACTGCATACCACAGACAGTATAAAAAAGGAATATAAGAACGTTGTAAATATTGCATTTATAGACAAAATGTGGAAGTATTTGTATCTCAAGGATAGTTCTAGGAATCTGGACTACATGCAAGGAAAATATGCTCTTTTGGAAAGTTTTGAGCTCTCTTCAACATGCCTACATATTTTGTATGAACCAATCAGGACACAAAGTCTTGTTTTTCTGGGACCAGCATATGTCCTGTCTCTAGGTGTTACAGGCAGAAGGGCACATGTGTGGGAAAAAAGAACATACAAACTATGTCCTTCTGCAATTGTGACAACTTTTGCACCACATTGCCATCCCGTGATGACTGCCTAGTTTATAATGGCTGTGCAGATCTAAACTGGCCAGTTTTGCATTTGAGAACTACGATTATCAGTACTATGCTATGGAAATATGGGGCAAGACAGATGCAGGTGCAAGTTACAGTCAAGAAAGTGAAGCAAGGTGAAGTTTAATGTTGAGACGGATAATAAGTTGGTGCAGCCGCTATACAGTTATAGCTCCCCACTGGCAGATCAGTAAGAAACTGAACTGAGGGCTATCATAAACAGTATACAGGTGACCTGTAAATAGTCATCACTGACAACATCTACATAAGCTGCAAGTAGTCATTACTAAGACAAAATTTACTCACACGCCATTGAGAAATGGATCTAAAAATGGATACTGACTCCTTTAAATTCCTACATGCCAATTAACCATTTCTATGCCAATGAATCAAATGCTAACTAATTTTACATATGTACCTACAGTTGAACCTCTCTTATCCGGCCTCCCTTTATCCGGATTTCTCTATTATACGGACGCAATCTCGCCGTTATTTATTTATTTTTTTAAATAATAATTACGGGAGGAAAGGGGGATTCCCAACTAATTGAGAACTCCTACACAAACACACATGAATAATACTTCCAACATTAACATACACCTCTATTTTGGGGTCTGTTACTGAGTGTAACAATGAAAAGGTTGCAGTATACACATTACTACATGTGGTACTACAATGGGCTACATCAGTACATGTGGATGTATATGTACATGTATAAAGCATTGAGTCTCCCGTATCCTGCCAAATCCCTTATCCGGATGAGCTCCGATCCCGACTTGTCCGGATACGAGAGGTTCAACTGTATATGGACACGAAATTAATGTGGCACACAGAGTGTTAAAGATCCACAGTCCCCCAATGTAGAATGAAAAAAAAAATTAGACATTATCATTAGAATTTATATGATTGTGGCTATCATATATTCACATTTACAATCATAAGTATACAGTGGCTAGTATAGTTCTGAGCAGGATAAGTACTTTCAGGCAATATTATCACAGGCATTGATTTCTAATCAGTCTTTATTTAATCGAACGAAAGAAAAAACTAAAGAAAACCTTTTAATTTCTGATTGACATGCACACAATCAGTGAAGCACTTTGTTACAAAGGGTTTCCTACTCATCATCTGCTAGTCCTGGAATAAAAACAAAACCTAAACTAGAGAAGCACTCTGAGAGCACAGACCTCCGCCAAGCGTGCAGCTCATTTCCACTACTGATCTCGTTCTTCCAAAGAGATATCAATGATTTCTACCCATACGTACTTATAGCATTGTGTGCTGAAAGTCGCCCGATTTCCCAATATAGAAGCCTTTGTTACTTCATAAACCCTCAGCTGCACGGCGCGCCTCGCCCTAGCAGAAACTAGAGCACGCACTTTAGTGCGTGCATGCAAACCTCAATACGCGCAGCCTGAACTCCCCAAGTTCATTGACCCTACCTGCCAAAATGTCAAAAATCCTTCATAAATTCCTTCAAAATTCTCGGATCACTAGCAAAATTTAATCATCTGTTACTTGTATCATTCTAAACCTTTCCTGCAAGTTTCATCCAAATCCATTAAGTACTTTTTGAGTTATTTTGCACAGGAGAAACTAACTAACAAACGAACACACAAACCTACAGTAACGAAAACATAACCTCCTCCCTTGGCGGAGGTAAAAATGACACAGCATCCGCTGTGCCATGGTCTGGACTATCACCGCGGAATTGGTGGAGATAAACTTTTTTATAAAATAGGTTCAAGAATGGAGCCAATCAGACACGCTAAAATGAGTCATATGTGCGCTCTTCAGTTTCTTACTAACATGCACGGACATGCAAAGAGTGTGCAGCAAAAAAAAAAGCCTAACTGCACGCGCACTGACATCACAAATGCATACTTTAGCAAATTTTGAATTTGATTTTGTTTTTAGTTTTCACCAACTGATTCCAATCTGGAGGTATAATCTAAACCATAACCCCAAAATTCCATGCATCATCATGACATGTGATCAAAGCGCTGCCAATTAGTCCACTGACATGAAAACACCCTACATGGGCTTCACTCGAGCACTTCTCTGGGAGCCACAGACGTCATGTTGGTGAGGTCATTTTGTAAATGATGTCTGCTCTGATAGTACAAAGTGTATGAGAAGTCCTACAAGTCCAGGCAGGCTACCCCAAGCTTCAAATAGCAACCAATGGCAACCCACGGCATGAGACTCAAGATGACTGTATGGCATTGAGCAGCAAAAGAAATGAAAAATGAAGAAAGAAAGAAATGAAAAATAAAAATAAATGAATAAAAGTAACAACAACAATAATAACATAATTATCAAAAAAAAAAAAACATCATTGAACAAGGTGTGTCACTGTATCACATCACTCTGCTCAGGGAAGTGCTATAACACTAAACATCATCCTAACGTCATTACTCATTTATTGCTTGATGGCTGCTACCTACAAAACCTACTACGTAAAGAAGTAGACTGAAAAAACCCTGTGTTCCCATCAAAGCCGAGTGCATAGTGCTTTCAATATTATTAAGGATTTTCTTTTGGCAAGAGGTGATTAAAGCCAGCCATTAACTATGCCAATAATTAAAAGGTTAAGCAAGATTAACTGTCATTGCCATGCACATACCGTATCTTCACTGCCGTTATAGAAGCTGTGCACAGAATGCAATTGCCAAAATAATCAAAGATGAAAGCCAAACATTCTATTCAGAGATCCATAGTCATAGTCACTAGCATGGATGACTAAGATTCGTAAAGCGAGTCTGTGAATTCTATCATTTCAAACTACAATGGCTTCATTTTGATGTTGATGCTGCATATCAAAATCAAAAGAACACACACAGGTAGGTTACAGAACCATCACACGTTAACATTACTCGGTCTGCTCTGAATCTACTTCGTTCAAAATCTAATGAAGACTATACGGATCAATGCGACTTCGCTAGAACTCTTTGACAGTGGTCAAGATTCCACTATACTTCGTTCATTCCCGGGTGTGTGCATTTATACCAATTCCTCACATGAATTCACTACACAATGAATCACAGACAGCGTCTACGTACACTAACTCAGTTTTGAAAGAACAAAATCTTTCTTGCCTTGGTAACCTGTACTGCATGTGCTAATGCCTGAATAGCACTGATGTCTTGTTCAACATGTCTTCACAAGGCAAGAATAACTGGATGTCACTCAAGAGAACAGAGAGCCATATTATACCCCATTCCACGATGTCTGAAATTTCCCCCATTCATTTTAAGATGAGAAAACAGCACTGAAGCCCAAGTCACAAATCCCCAATAACACCTCTGGCTGGTGAACAGCAGAATTTTGCAGAAAATCTAACTTTGAATGCAGAGGTCTGTATTTTTCTTTTCTGTCTCTCTTTCAGGCACAGAGGAGAATGCTAATGGCCACAGAAGGCTGCTGGAATGAATTCCACATTCAGCCAGGTTTTGTGAATAGAGGTGACAAATATTACATGCTGCCATTGAAAGAGGGTGCACATACTGTAGATGTTTTCACAGGCTTATGGTGCTGACTTTCACAGAGCTGTACCAAGCTATAAGTCAGTCAGTCTAGCAGTATCTTCTGAGGATTGTAAGATCACCTTGCATGTTTTTGCCAGTACAAGAGAAATACTTTCATGCAGCAGCTGTTTAACTACGGATGCAAGAGGTTGCCTTAAACTTGGCTGCAGCAATGGACATCAACATGCAAGCAAAAAAAGCAAATAACAAAACTAGAAAAGAAATGGACAGGGAGGTGTGACTTGGGGCTTCAGTTTTCAAATGCACTCACTGTATGACAATCAAAATGATGGCAGAGCACATCATATCTCTGAAGCTTAACCCATTGAGGATGGGCTGATTTTGCTACAATATGCATTTCCCACAGACACTTGCCCGAGTATACTCGGGACTCGTCTTCAATGGGTTAAGACAATTTTTTGCTCTGCTTTTCAGACATTTAGTTTTCTGTTTCTTTTTGACATTTTTCAGGGAGTGACTGCATTTAGATCAAGTCATCCACTCTCATCCAGGGTTGCCATGGCAACGCGAGCTTGAGAAACATGATGCTATGCGTTGGACATTAAAAACATTTTAATGGACAGCAGAATGGTGGGAAAAAGAATAAAAAAATGCTCTTGGTGCTAATAACGTCACTCAGGTGGTGCAACAATATTCCACATGGTTTTCCCCGAGACAGACAGTGGATTCCATGCAAAGCGATCATGGACCAAGAATTCACTCTTCACACGGCATCAATAATCCAACAAAATGCTCCCAGCGACTCCTGCCGCAGCTCAGAACATTTCTTTTGCCATCCAAAAGACCAGTCCTTCTGGAGCCTTGCTGCTCTGACAGGGTTTCCCCCTCACGCCCCCTACACCCCACTTGATTTGGGGGAAGAGAGAGGTGCAGGACGCCCACAGTCCTGTGATGAGCCCGATCTATTCCAGCTGGGCCAGCAGGAGGTGTAGCTCCCGGAAGGTGCTGCCCAGCTTGCCAGACACGTGCTGCTTGTCTTCCACGGTCCCACGGACAGCGATCAAGTAGGTGTAGCACTTGCTGCACTTCCTGTACCTGAGAGAGAGAGGGTGGGGGTGGGAGAGAGAGAGAGGGTCATGGAGTGACTGTATCTGAGCATCAAAGACATACTGTATACGCCATATATTTCGCGAGTCTAAATTTCTGTGAATCGGGAATTCCCGACGATTTCGCCAGTGGTTAGATTCGCGATCATGGAGTCCTGTACTGAACGGAGAAATGTACATGCGTACGTCACGTCCACATCGGGATCAGAGTCAATATTTTTGCGTGTCTTTAACTTCGCAAATAGCACCAAAATAAAAACTTCGCGAAATATTCGACATATACAGTGCTTTCGCCATTGAAAATATACAGATACAAACGTACTATTAATGTAGTAGAGTAGCAGAATTAGTAATAGTAGTTAGTAAAACTAGAAGTAGTAGTAGTAGTAGTGTAGTAGAAGTAGTAGTTGTAGTGGTTGTTGTTGTCATACGTAGTAGTAGTAGCAGTAGTAGTAGTAGAATAGTAAAGGTAGTAGTAGTAGTAGTAGTAGTAGTAGTAGTAGTAGTAGTAGTAGTAGTAGTAGTAGTAGAAGTAATAGTAAAGGTAGTAGTAGTAGTAGTAGTAGTAGTAGTAGTAGTAGTAGTAGTAGTAGTAGTAGTAGTAGTAGTAGTAGTAGTAGTAGTAGTAGTAGTAGTGGCAGTACGTTGTAGTAGTAGTAGTAGTAGTAGTAGTAGTAGTAGTAGTAGTAGTAGTGGCAGTACGTTGTAGTAGTAATATCAATATTATCATCATTTTGATCAAATGCATACTTATTTTGATGATCAATGCGATGGCTATTAAAACACAACATTACATCCTGATTACTAAAGTGGATTTGAAATGAATTATGATTATTCCATTTGTTTCACTCGCCACAGAGGAAACACTGAATGCTTGCAAAGCAACCAACCACCGGACCGACCCCTAACTGAGATACAGTGCCTTTATACCAAGGGGCTCAACCCTTGTTGCCATGGGCCTCAAACCAGGGATGTCACAATTCTTGGTAATGCCAATACCTAAGTGCCGTGCGCAGAGCAGTGCTTTAGATGCATTATGGGATAGCTCAGTCAGGGGACAAACTTGCCCTGGTTTTGGCTGCATATGCACTCAGGTCACATTCTGTCTTTATCCAGGGGTATTTTTTGTGGAAGATTTCTTCACTTTCCATCTTGTGACCAGCACATTGAAGCCATGCAGTAGTGAACCATGACTCTAGTGACTGCAGATCAGTAAAATTTAGAAACTGTCAACTCTTTTAAAGCTGAATTATAGCCAAGAAAAAAGGAGTAATAACGTTAAAGCAGACAAATAACTCCATTGAATCATATGGAAACTGGGACGTGCGCGAGACAGCCGGAAGAGAACAATGGCACCGAGGAATCCCACAGTGCATCTGTGACAGGGCTCTCCAGCGAGCACAGAAGTTTTCTGCGCATTGGTGATACCAAGAACTGAAGGACAGCTTTGTTGACCAGTAGAAAGAGCAGTGTTCACTTACCTCTCTTCCCTCGTGATGTCCACTCCCGACGGTGGACATTTGATGTTCTGGTTGATGAGGTTGGTAAAATTTCTCAGTACCAGCTTCAGACAGGCACACGACGTTTGTACATAGCTGGATACCAAGAATAGGAGAGGCGGTACATAGTTAGTTTGTTTGTGAGCCACCGTGTTATTAAAATTCTGAGCAAATTCCTGTGTAGAGGGAGTGAATTTCTGCAAGCAGCTGAACAGACATAATAGCTGCCACATTTTGCTGAAACTGTGTCTGTGAATGAAAGTCCCATCCGGAGGACTGCGCATTGAGGATAAAGTGCCTTTATACCAATGGGCGCAAAGATTCAAATGCAAGAATATTCAGTGCTTTTCCTTTTAATCTGACGACGAAAAACAAAAATGTTCGTACAGCCACAACCATTACAATCACTGTTACTATTTCAGGAATTTGAATGAAGATGACAATTTTGAGATGATGAGACTTTTTGGCATGTTTCAATATTGCTACCTCACTCGATTCACATTGTTTTAGGTACAAGCAGATGATCATTCCACACACATGAACTAAACCTACTGAAGGTAATACACAGATGCTTTTAACAGTGAAATACTTAGCTCCAAGATAACAGTAAATACATGTATCAACTAACTTAAAGGGTAATAAACAATGCACTCATATATTTTTATTTTTATTTGAATGACCACTGAATGCCTGTTAACATCTCTGTGCAAATGCTACATTGTAAAAAGGTCCTTGCCCAAAAGTACAAGCATACTTCAGGGACATGTGAGTGCAGTCAAAGTGACACTCTAGAATGATATACCTAGCAGAAAGTGAAATTGTTTCTTACTTTTCATATTTACTTGTGAGCAGCTCCTTCAGTTTGGGGAGAACGACCACACATATATCTAGGTTCCATAATGACCTACAGAGGCAGAGACAGAAAACATCAAACAAGACTTTTCAATGTGTACTTTCGTCATCAAATATAAATAGAGGTATATGAATATGTGCACTATACCAGAAAACAACACACATTTCCCATAGATGCTTGTCCGAGTATACTCGGGACTCGTCCTCAATGGGTTAATAATCAAATTTCAAGTACATGAATGAAATGGTACAGTAACAAAAACAAATGAAGATATAAAGACAGAAAGAAAGAAATACAAAAAAAAAAAAAAAAATAACCGAGTGAAGTTATCTAACAGATCATCTGACTTCAATTAGGTACAATGACAGGAGGGTCAACTTACTTCTTGAGTAGCATGATGTTGAGAAGATCAACCAGAATAGCTTGGTCCTTCATGTTGACTGCCGACTCAATGGATGTCTGAAGATTAAAGCACAAGTATTTATTTTCTTTAACCACTAAAGTACAAACAGACACATGGCCATGGCATTTGAATAAGAAATGTTCATAAAATGATGCAGCCAAATCATTCACAGGGGATCAGATACAAGAATTGACCTAAATGCTTTACACAATATCCATACACACACACACACACACACACACACACACACACAAAAGATTCCAGCCTGTAAACCATGTACACTATTTATCCAATTCTCAGAAGTTTGGATGTTGTCAAAAGGACACTTGGAATTCCTGCAAAAATGCAAACCCACAGAATACACACGCAAATTTATCAAGAGTACATGGACCACAATCAACAGATTGTTACTCCAGCACAGTGGAGAGATACTGAACAAATATATGCAGAACCAGTTAATGCAAAGGACGGAGACCCTTTTTTTTCTGTAAAATTCATTTCAACGATGAAAAGTATGTATTAGTGTTGCAACAGATAGGAGTCTGGCAAGCCAATGATGTCATCATATCATGAGATTAGTATTTCTTTTTTTTATTTTTTATTTTTTTTTATCAGGACCATTATCTGAATATTTGTGAAAACATGCAAAACACTATTAAATTCCTTAACTTTCTCTTCTTGTTGTATTTTTTGCTATTTTTACTTTGTTCCACTCTGACTCCACTGATGTGAATGTACTTCTTCATCAAAGTCAACTGAAACACAGTGCCTCTTTAGTTGATTGATTCACAGACCTCCCTCCTCCCCCCCCCCCCCAAAAAAAAAAAAAAAAAATCTTTCTAACTGAAAAAAGGGATACTTTCGCTCAAAAGCAGGAAAGAAAGAACAGAAGTGTGTAGTAAAAATTTTAAGAAATATAGGAATCTGCTGTTGAAAGAAGAGCTGGGAATGGTCAAAATTCAGATTCTTTCCTCAAAAGTCAGAATGATTGGGAGGTCTGAATTCATTACAACGTACGATAAGTCCAAAGAAACAAAATGAGCGACTCACCTTGACGTCTCCCGCTGACCAAATGGCCCTGATGACGTCCAGGTTGCGGTGCCTACTGGACAGAACCTGGCACATGGAGCTGTGGCCCTTTCGTAGACTCTCCATCCTCTCCGCATCGTTCTGCCTCCGGCTTGTCGGGGCCGGGCCACCGGGGGCTTGGGCCTGGTGTTGCTGCAATGCAATGGCACATGCAAAAGGCTCAAGTGCCCATTTCATACGGAGTCTAGCAGAAATACATTGTAGTAAGACAGAATCTACAGCGACTTGAGGCTTGGACTTTGTATTTCTGCAATGCATGGCACAAGCTAGCCTTTTGACAAGGCCCTCTCGCTGTACGATGGGGATAACAGGCGAGCGACACGAGTCCAGCTGAGTGCGACAGTGTGAGGGCCTTTTGAGATCTGCTTCACATATTATTATTCATGACCACATTAACCCCTACTGAATAGTAAAGCACCACTAAGGAGAAACTTGTGAGTTACAGGCATGCACCTCAATACGCAGAAATAATTCCAAAATAAGGAAGGTTTTTATATCGTGTTGCCAGGGCAGGAAGAGATATACTGTCAACTCTGCATATCAAAGTAAAACAAAACGGGACTGGGGAAAATGCACTGACTTTACAGGTGACGTTCTGTTTCTGCATCTACAGAGGAATGTAAACACACGTAAGGCAATGAATGTAAATTGGGACTTCCTTTTCACACTAGTTTCTGGATGTGTGAAATGCGTGAAAATTTTCATCATCGTGAAAATTTCCAATTTAAAGTATCAAGAAGTTTCCCACAGAGCCAGGGACACTTGGCAGCTAGCTGTAGCAGCAGCGCTGCATTTCATTTTAATTCAAAATTCAATGATTTTGCAAATATTTTGCATTTTGCAAGTGAATGGTGAGCATTTCATATATCATCGACATTGGGAAATGGTGTTTAGGGAGTTCTCACCGGTAGGAATGCATTCATGTCGAGGTTTGCTGGCTTGTTCCTGTCTGAGGGTATGATGGTGGAGGCGGGTTCTGGCATCTTGGCAGGAGGTGCCTGGATGAGAATTATGAAAGAAACAGTTGACATTATAGGCGCATTCCTTTCTTCCATGCAAATGATACAAATGTAGACTGTGTTTACACAGAATCATCTGTATGTACTATCAAAGGTAAAACATATTTTTGATACAAAGAGAAAATTGATATGTTTGTGTGGAGGAGTTGAACTTTGAAGTAAACAGCAAGTATGAAATCTGGCATGAAATAACTTCACAGACCCTGAAATGTTGAACATGTGTGAACATGTGTGAACATGTGTGAACATGTGTGAGATCATTGTGAAGACAATAGATGCCTAAAAACGTGCATAATGATGAACATGATACTAACATACCTGCCAACATTTCAAGATGAAATACGTATCTTACTCGTGGATTGCAAAAATCTTATTTTATATGCAAACTGAAGTTAAAAATCTTACTTTTGGTCAAATCTTCAGAAAATACACATGAAAGGTATATCTAAATATTTTTTAAAAATCTGATTTCTCTGACAGAAAATCTGATTTTGCTATTTTTAACGTAAAAAATCTTACTGAATCTGATAAAATCTTACTAGTTGGCAAGTATGTACTAAGAATCAGAAAGTGATGAATTTCACATTCACCTCCTTAGCTGGTACCGGCTTGGTTGCTGCAGGTGTTCGGCTCGGTGCCTGCTTGGCGTGCACAGGCTGCCAGTCATCTCCTGGCGGTGACGGTGCTTTGTTGGCCGGTGCCACTGCGGCTTGTGGCTGTGGTGCTGCAGGCTGTGGCTGGGATGGGCGGGATGAGGGTGGTGGTTCTGAGGCGCCGGGAACATCCAGCGGTGCCGGGAATGGTTGAGCTTTCCTCTCAGGTGAGCGGTCTGTGATACAAACATTCACAGGTTTGAAGGAACATAACAGTTAGGCAAAAAAAAAAAAAAAAAAAAAAAAAAAAAGAGAAAGAAATAATTCTATTGATTTAACTTGTCTGACATCCAACCCTACAAGTATCTTGACCCTCCACTTTTTTAAAATCAATTACGGAAGTGATGATTCTGTCTCTGTAATCAAATTTACTGTGCAGATAACTCAGGAGTATTGCATATATAAGTATATATCTGTATTGCAATATGAAATATGTGCTTCCAGCAGGTCAACATCAGCAAGAATTTAACCACTTTCTCTTCATTTTTTTTTTTTTTTTTTTTTTTTTGTTTGTGAGCATGCCCAATGGCGCTAGATGCCACTCAATGAAACCCACGCATGGTGTGTGCAAGCATGCTCCTACGTACAAGCAAACACAACAAAAACTCCCTACCCGCTCTATTTTGCAGAAGCCCAATATTCAAACACACTTATTTTCCCTCTAAGACATCCTCAATTGTTGGCTTATTCTGTTTGCGGTACTTACCTATCCTAGACTTTGGGCTGAAGATTTTTGCATAATTCTCGGGGTCCCTGATGTCGGCGGTCGATGTGGAGTCGTCGTCTTTTCCCTCGTCTTGTGTCGGAGACTGTCTCTCTGGTTCTGACTTTACATCTGGTTGCCTTTTGGAAGAGTACCCATGAAACATGACAACAAAAACACATATTGAAAAACAACATAGGGTAAAAAATGGTGAGCATGATGAAGAAATGGAAACTCCGAAGCCTCTAGGAATTTTCGTAGGTTAACGGGACCAGTACTTCCTCCTACTGCTAGACATGAAAGATGTTCTGAAGTTATTTCATATCTTAGCAGAAAAAAACTCTGTATTTAACAAATTCTAAGCGACTTTATTCAACAAGCTTATGACTCATTGGCTTTTAAAATGCAGAAGATGGTGATATGGAACCCACTAACATTCGACTGTATCTTAATCGTCAGGGGAAATAAAAATTACAGGCATTCATTTTTTTTTTCTTTAGGTTTGGCAGTTGTGGACAAATTAATTTTGCACGAAGTTTCTGGGCAAATAAGGCCCAAAATCTCAAGGATTTGTATTTATTTCCTTTTTGTTTTGGTCACTGATCTTATGTATTTAGGAAATTTATTATTTTTCAAAGTCATTGTTGCTACAAAGAGTCAGAAGGGAATTCAAACGAAACTGTGATCAGGAATACTGGTGCACATTCTGAGAAAGAAAAGCTGGGGGGGGGGGGGAGAGAAAACTTCATAAGAGGACAAAATACATTAAGCAAGAATGTGGTACTGTATCTTGATTTCAAAAAGCCTATCTTACACATTGCACCCGAGGGTCTTTTGTGCTCACTTGTTCACCTGTCACACATTCTGCATAGAGACAATTTGAATCAATTGAGATCCTATCACCCTTGGGATAATACCTGCCAAGTTTTGTAAAAATCTGTCACATATTTTAAAGAAGAAGCTGAAAATGTTAAAAGTTCATGCATGATGTACGATGGACAATGAATAATCATAATAGCTCACATGAGCCTGCTCCGGTGAGCTAAAAAGAAGGGGAGGGGGAAGAAAAATGATCACCTTTGTTTGCTGGATGTGGTATGCGGTCGCTCACGGACAAAGTTTTTCCTGCCACTGGCTGTCAGGGGCTTGGGAGGAACATCATCCCCAGCAGGCATCTCGCTGGGCTGACTCTGGGGCTCTTGCGCTAGCCCTGTAGTACTCATTCTCTGTTTATAAGGAACAAATAAACAAGCACATACATTAATAAGAAAAATAAAAACCACTTTAGGTGAAGGCCTGTTGGCTGACAATGCAGCATTTTGACAAAAACTGTATCAGTCTCAGTCTAGGTGTTTATCGTATTATTTCAGGTATTTGGTTGAGTGAACCGAGTTTTGCATGTTTTGCATTTTGCTGCCTATCGAAATGGTGATAGCAACAGCATAAATTCTCATGGACTGCAAAAAGTGGAGATAATTTTTTGTGAGTTTTGTGTTGATTACCATTCTGCTCATTATTTGTTATCACATTGCATAAGATGAGCAAATCACACCATTCTAAAATTTGTTGCTAGAAGACCAAACACTTGCAATTGCCTGAGTATTACTCGGGGCAGAAAATGAGTTTAACATTCTTGGGTTCAAAAACACTCGTACAAATGAAATGCGTTTTCTTATGTTCACATTCAGTTGATTTAGGTATTATCAACACTGTATACAACCACAACCATCACCACAAGAACCTTCTTCTTTTTCAATAAACTTCACCGTGTACACACTTCACCGTGTACTGGACATAAGCTTACTGAAAGATCTGCGACGTAAACGGAGACGTTGGTGGAATTGTAGGAGGCGCCGATGAGCTGCGTGGAGGCGACCACCGAGTCGGCCACCCGGCCCCAGCCCATGGAGAAGGTGTCGAAGCAGCGGATGGGCTCCCAGCCAAACACGTGCAGCATGTCCTGGCTGCCACAGAACAGGTAGCTGCCCTCCGGATGGAATGATATTGACCTTCACCGAGGGAAAGGGCATCAACAAGCAATAGTGGGTTTTGTAAGATTTGTAAGATTTTATTGACTCGATCCCCTCTCGGGGTATGAGAGTACAAACATATTTACAATATATGAATACAAAAATATAAGTGATAATGTACATGTACATGTGAAAATAAAAGATATAAATAAACATGTTTACAAAACAAGGCGTAAAGGACGTTTTAACTACTCTACCACTATGTGTACACACATTTCACATCTACTTTACTTTCTACAAAACTACTGTCTTTCTTCTTTGGTTTTGAAGAAAACTGAACATAATCATTCTGACAAATTTGGCTAGTTTTTTCAAATGGCATGCATTAGCTGAATTGAATAGTTTGGCCATATGTAATGTGGGTTGAGAAAAGAGTTGGGGATTATCAAGCCTAGAAACCTGAATATTCTTATACACCAAACTGTGTACACATATCCATCACTGTTATACTGTATAAGCTCTTATTTTCACGAACCGCAGCTGGATTGAGAATTTAACAACATGCAAAATGTCTCCATGCGCTAGGGGAATAGTGCATTTACGTTAGCTTCAGCATTAATTCGCAAAAACAACATCTCGCAAAAATGTCTGTGACCTCCTCATTCACAAAAATACCGGTGTGCAAAAATGCCAGCATATACAGTATTCTATCATGTTACCAAAATTCTTTACATTTCCTTTTTAGCAAAGTATTTTTGCCATCTGTCCATCTCAATTCTAATATCTAGATTAATTTAATGCTGCATACTGAATTCAAAATCAAGATATAAGTTAATAGGTATAGACAACTTCAATAAAGATACAAACAGATCAACATAATTAATACATAAACGTATAGAAAATGAAAGGATAAAGAAGTATGCCTTCCTGTATGATATACATATAATTCAGAACTTGGCAATTCCATTTCAGGATTCAACTAAAATCATCCATCATGATGTGGCATTCAAGGACCAGGTCTTACCTAACAGTACTGGCACCAGGACTGGTGGAGCTTACAAGCTGGAACGTCTCAAGGTCCCAGAATTGAACAGTTCTGTGGATGAAATTTTACAAAATGTAATAGATCAATGCAACGATTGTCATCAAAATTGAGTGACATATTTCCACATATCGATCAGGAATCTTAGCTGTATAGCAGAATTTTGTCTTCACAAGTGGTATATCTCATGCTGTGAGATTTCGTATTAAAGTATATCAACTGTGACAAAGTAAATTTGCTTGTTGCGCTTTGAAATACTGACTTCAAACGATGAAACTTTAAAATTGGCCTTGCTACATGTATTTTCAGACTTGCAACCCAAATTAGATGACATATTCAACATTTCTCAAGTTAGTGCAAACAAAGTACAAATTGTCGACTTTGAACTTTACTTTCAAGTATTGTGATATCAACTTTAAAGAACCTTACCCCTACCTGCATAATGCTAATCAGGGTACCAAGTAGCCTTTAAACAAGGCGACTCGCTCTGCGTGCCCCCGTATAGCGCGTTTACCCCACAAACCTGTTGGCCGGCGAGCGGAGCGAGCCGCCTTTATCCACTCGTTCACGATGCGGGAAATTAATAATTCATTAGATATAGAGCAACGTGTTTTCAGCTCATGAATAATTAATTTTCGCAGCATTCAACCAATGAGATAAGAGAATTTCCCACGGCAAGTGTCATGGACTCGTTTATTATTTGATGGGGTATTTTTTCGGATAATTATAAAATTTACTTCTTTTTAGTCATTTAATTTTATATCGTACAATTTTCTGTGCTTCTTATAACTATTTTATCTGTCTTTATTTCTTTAAAAAATAATGTAGTAGAAATTTCTGGATAATATTTAGCTTTTTTTAAAAAATTTTCTACCCACTAATTTATTGACGATTGCCAGAGAAAACATTATCGCCTTTGCTCCACGATTATACACTTTTTCAATTACGTTTTGTCCATATGCCCGCGTGCCAATCGTCCTCGGTAACGGTTAATAACAATAATAAAAGGCTAGTTTAAGACTAGGCTTGTTTTCGACGATCACCTGTTTTCTTGCATGTTGTGTTTTCCAACACTATTTATCATGGATATAGCGTTTTAATGACATTTTTTGGGTATCAGACTGCGTTGTAACTGTGCAAAAAATGGATTCCAAATGGAGAAAAGTTCGGAAATGTATCAAGTGTGGCAAAGATGTTCTGATCTGTAGAAATTACAGGAGGATCAACAGCAGTATCGCAGAAAACTTACGGAAATTTGGATTCGATCTGCAAAACACTACTGCCGATGAACGTGAAATGGGAACCAGGACACAATCATCGCCTCATGCACAGGGCCAAGCCCAAGGCCAGGGTGCTGTTTTAGCAGGAGATCGGGAGGGGCCACTCTTTCAGGGTCTGTACATTTGCCGATCATGTTTAAACCAATTAAACAAGATGACTGAGCTAGTAGATACATATAGTGTGACAGCAGCACCAAAGCCTTCAACCGAAGCATTTTCGCCCAAGTTCGAGATGCCAAAATATGGAGCCAGACCAAAGAGGATGAGTGATGAAAGTCCAAATGTACACATGCGAAAGAGCAAAACTTTCAGATGTTATTCGCCAAAAACAAAATCACCCATGAGATCAGCACCCTCAGTAACGCTAGCTTCAGGAAGTAGAAAGAAAAGGCTTGACTTCACACCCACACAATGTATACATGTAAGTAGAGTCTAGATCTAGTCTAGCTACACGCAGCCACTGTATTATAGGGACAGCGGCTGCACCTCTATTCCTTCGAAGACGTTGTCATTTTTCAGTGTGGTTGTGCGACTCCTTCATGAATATCTTTATTAATCATGGAAAACTAAAATACAAGGAATTATCGTAATCTATGATAATCATTCAATAATCGGTATACGATTTTTTGTTTAATTACGTCAACAACTCACCGAAATCTGTGGCTGAAATCAGGTCTGTAAACGTCCTTATTGCTTCACTCCTCATCTGCGTGTTATTTGAATGGCATTCACTCTCGTATACTACAACGTACAACGTAGGTAGTTGGAGAGGCGCCATGTAACGTTGATTGTGAGGCACCGAGAAACAATGTGTGACGTCATTAACCCCTTATCAATATTTATGAATAGGTGAGCGATCGTAATTTTGACTGGTTAACTATTCTTATTCTACTTAATATCAACGAGGCTTGCCTTGGTGCCGTGTGTATTTTCTGCGTCAAATTTGTACGCAAACTTGTCAAAGAATATAAAGCAACAACAACGACAAAAGTACACATCCCTGAACGAGTGGATAAAGGCGGCTCACTCCGCTCGCCGGCCAACAGGTTTGTGGTGTAAACGCGCTATACGGGGGCACGCAGAGCGAGTCGCCTTGTTTAAAGGCTAGGTACCAAGTTGATTAGCTCTAAATGTATTTTCAGGATAGTGCCCCTATTAGTCTGTATTGCCTTAGTCATTCCTTTCAAATACACTGTATGTAACTGGTCTCAAAAGTTTCTTCATTGATTTCACAATAACAGTTTAAGGATTAAAGGGATTGTATAGTTTTGGTCGAGACCCAACTTCTCTTTTCTAACATTTTTTAGCTAAAATAATGAAAAAACTTCCTATGAAATATGAAAGAGCATATAATTCCAAGAGGAATTTAATGTTTATTTGATGAAAATTGGTTTTATAATGGCTGAGATATCCAAAAAAGTGATCGTTATAAAAGGTGGGACCTACATTTTATTACAATTGCTTTGTTTTACTTTGTTTTTGGACGTCTCAGCAATTTCGAAACCGATTTTCATAAAATAACCTTTGAATTTCTCTTAGAATGGTATGCTCTCTACTATTTCATAAGTGGTTTCTTGGTATCTCACAAAAAGAACACCAAAAAAAAATACCATACCATCCCTTTAATCTGTTATTGTTCTGTCATAATTTCCGCTGGAAAGAAATCCTTCCCTTTTAAAGAGAAAAACAAAACAAAACAAACAACATACCTGTCTGCACTGCCAGAGGCTAGCAGAAATTCGTTGGGATGAAACTCGATGCACGTCACGCTTCCCCTGTGGTTTTTGAATTCCTGAAACATCTTGCCCATGGTCAGATCCCACAGCTGCGGACAGAGAATTAAGAACAAACTGCCATGTCATATCTTGACGTAATTCGAATCCATCAGGGTGGTATGAAATTTGCAACACATCATCCTCTTTCTTCAGTTCAATCCACTCATTTTGAAATATCTATCCTGTCAATCGCCTATCCCTTTCCCGTGTGTCATAGTAAGGCCTACTATAACACAGGAAAAAGTGGAGGAATTATTCATGTTATGAAAGTGTTTGGCTAACAACAATGGGTGACTTTACTACAACAGACATTAGACCAGTCTGATCTTTTTATTGTTTTAATCGAAGTTAATTCATCTTTAGTAATGGTTTAGAGTCAGACAAACACCTACTTTCGAGGTCATTAAAGTCTGCAAAAAACATCATGCAATGTAAAGGTCATCTCATGGGTAGTTCTTTCAAGAAGAAAAGATGTAGTTTTCATATAAAGGAAAAGTAGGGTAGGGAAGCTGTTGATTAAAAACTCTACTCTGAGCTCATCAGGAGAAAATTCCCAGTGTCACTACAATGCAGAGTTTTGGCCTCATTCTCACCTTAATTGTTTTATCTTCACTTGCCGACACCAGCCACTTCCCGTCCGGACTGAACTTTATCATGTTGACCTGATTGCCGTGACCCTTGTAGGTATATATGCAGCCTTTTCTCCGCACATCCCAGAGCTAGAGCAAAAGTCAAAATTCGGGGAATACATAGCACATATCAATGTCAGTGGTCTGACGTCTCAGATCTTTTGACTCCAACATGAAAGTTCCATCAAAAGGGTGTACTGTAGGTACAATGTACTACTCAGATCTGCAATGATTTCTTTGACAATCTGGAGTCATAATAGAGAGCAAATTCTTGGTTGAAAATATCAGAGGAGAAAATTATCAAGGTTAGCAAGAAATGCCATATATTTCTAATTTATTTATTCATTTATTTATTTATTTATTTATTTACTTATTTATCATTATCATTATTATTTTTTTTTTTTGGAATTCACTTTGTAAGTATCAAGGACAATATCATACTTAATACAATGCTGCACACTGGCACTGGTCCAACGGTCCAGGACAAGTAAAAATCACTGTCGGACCGGTAACTTTTTCAGGAATGGACCAGTAAAAAATACAACTAGAAATGTCGCTAAGGCAACTGGTATACCTCCGCCATAATGCATGATTCTCCTAATAGGTCTATAGTACATGTGGACAATGTGTGATTACATTTTCACAAAACTGGCAAAATATTAAAATGACAAGTTTGTCACAAATGTGTTGAATGTTCACCTTCCTTGACCTAGGTTTAATTGGATGAATAGGAGAGCATGTATTTGGGAATTTAAGGACTTTAACTTGACTTTGACCCATTCATAAGTTTATGCACTGAGTAATTTTCAAGGTATGGAGAAAAAGTGCAATTTCTGTATTGAAAAGTACACTGTTACCATTTTCATCTGGCCTTTGGCCCTAAAATTCATAGGATAATCACTGTCAGGCAGAACACACATGCATAAATATGTAGTAAGTTTCAAGATAACTTGAGCCACTTCCAAGATATGGAGGAAAAAGTTAGTTCAGCACTTTCCCTTGATCTTTGACCTTTTGACCTTTGAGGCAAAAAAAAAAAAAAAAGTTTCCAGAGAATCACTATTAGGTTATACATGCATACACCAAGTGTAAAAAAAAAAAAATAATCCTGCTGGCATTGCATAAATATGAGGGAAATGGTAAAATTTTGAAGTGTTGCCCTTGACCTTTGACCCCTGACCTTTGACCCCATGAACACTAAATTCTCCAGATAATCACTGCCAGTCAGTACATGCATAAATACTATGTTCCATGAGGATACCTTGAAGGTACAGAGAAAAAAGTGAAGTTTTAATAATTTCACTTAACCTTTTGACCTTTGACCTCATGACCCCAAACTTTCACCAGAAAATCTTAATTGGGTAATACAATGTATACACTAAGTTTCAAGAAAATATCTTCAGGCATTGCATAGATATAGTGGAAATAGTGACATTTTATGTATTTGACCATGACCTTTTGACCTTTGACCTTGAGCATGTGCACCCAAAAGTTGATAGGCACAACTTCACCCCCTAATACACATACATGCCAAGTTTCATTAGGATACCTCAAAAGGATTTTTAGTTACGCTGTCCACAAAAGTCATTACGGACGGACGGACAACCCGAAAACATAATGCCTCCGGCACCACTTCGTGGCGGAGGCATAAAAACTGGGTACCTACTGGTCTGCCAGACAGGTCGGACCAGCAGAAGAAAAAAAAAAATGGGTTAGTGTGCAGCCCTGCTTAATAAGAAACAAAGGCACACCATCAAACACATAAGCAGAAACAAGCAGAATCATATGAAAGTGAGCTCATTTTCACCCTTTCAAAAGAATTATCATTTTCATTCAGATCAGAATTTTGAAAAGAAACTTGTACGATAGTGTGCTTGTGGGGTCAGGGTCAAAGACGCCCAGTTTACCTTGATATTTGTGTCCATGGATCCTGACGCTACAAATTCGCCATAGGGATGGAAATCTGTACATGTTATGCTGCTCTTGTGTCCTGTTAGGGTTCTGACAACTGTACAGAGAGAGAGAAAGAGAGAGAAAATGTGATAAAGCACCAACAAGATAATTATGCTCTTTCCTATCCTCAGAAATCAAATAGGTATAAGAGATTAATAGTTATGGTGGAAAGCAAACCTTTTTTCTTTTTTTTTTTTTGGAGGGGGGTCGGGGGATTCTGAGTTCCTATCAATCAGTCATGCAAATTTTCTCTTAAACCATATTTTGTTTTTGTCCTTTGTTTAGCCTTTGTTTTGTTTCTTTGTTGTTGTTATTTCCTAAGGGGGGATAAAGATGAATCACTAACTTTAGTAAGACCAGAAGCATTACATGCAAAAATAACAGCAGGTTGACAGGAATTTTTGCAAAACAACAGACATTCCAAAAGGCTTCTACATAGTGTACAAAAAACAAAACTGTCAAACATGTCAGACGTACATGTATACGGACTGACTTTTTTGTTCATCACTGTAAAACAAAATTGTTACAAATTGTCAAATTACTGCAGAAATTTGTGATGAAATTGGCAAGCAACCAATACTTCATAAAACTTTATCATTACAATGGAACTGTAAAGAATTTTTGTGACTTACTTTTTGCTGGCTCCAAGTCCCAGATCTTCATAGTTCCTGATCTCGAGCCAGCTATGACAAGTTCTTCACTGCTGTTGAACTTCACGCTCTCTATTGGCGATGTGTGTCCCGATAAACTCTGTCAAGAATACGGTCCCATTTGATCAATTGATTAACTTGGCCAAAGTGAAACGTATATAAGATCTGCAAAATGTGTTCAAAATTTATAAAGCTCCAAAAAGTTTCATCATTAGACAGGGATCACTTCCAGTACCAACAAAAGCAACCTCTATGCTTTTAACCCTATTCTAACTGGGGGGGGGGGGGGGGGTGGGGGGGGGGGTCAAATTGACCCCCCTCGACGTTTCGTGCCACGATTCCGCAACGCGCAAAGATTTTGCCGCGTCGTTTCATGACTTTTTTCATTTAAGTCTCCCGCATATTTTGAGACCAAATTTGCGACGTTTCGGGTACACCATTCTGAAGTTATGCAATGTTTTGCATATGTATGTCAACCCGAAAACCGCTCGAATTCATGATTTCGTGTGCAAATCCAATGTAAACTGTGTTTTTTTGTTTAAATGATATAAATTAGATTATTTCAACTTTTAACTCTTGAAATAAATCAATTCTAATGTAGATAAGCTTAAAAAAGTGCCTGCAACAAATTTTGGCAAAAAAACAACAGAAAACAAAAGATCGAAAAAACAATAAAATACATAAATTAACAAAACAATAAAACAAAAGAAAATTATTTTGATTGCGCTATTTTTTTACAAGAAAATTGTTTGATGTGTCTTGAGGAACTCTGACACAAAAATTTAATAATCCTTCAGTCTTTTTGATGGAGTTATAGGTGAAAATATGATTTCATGCGTTAATGTGCATAATTAATTTATTAAAAAATATGAAATCAACATTTTTCTATTGTATGACCATGTAATCTTGTAGTTGACATCCGGCTCTATGTTCAGGCAAAATTTTGCGGCGATCGCGCGATCGGTGGCCGAGATCTGAAGGGGGGGAGGGTCAAATTGACCCCCCCTGCAGTAAAAACTTGGTCTCAAATAGCCCAGTTAGAATAGGGTTAAGGAAGTTCAACCTTGTATGAAGGTGAAGTAAACAGTGAAAACTAATGATGATTGATTCAATCTTCAGAAGACGTTCAGCATTAGACTTGGGGTAAGTTGCCATTCAGGTCATCTGTACCATCACATTCTTAATTTGTTGTGACAAAGTGCTACTGTATCAGATGTTTGACCTTCATCGCTTACACCAGGTTTAGAGGAATTCTTCAAATGCTATAACATACACTTTCATTCAGAAATGATTTACAGAATTTATATCACATCCTAGCCATTTCTTTCCTGTTTCTGCATCAGATTCTAGGATAGTGTTTAACTTACACATATATCATGTAGATTCATTTAATTCAGTAGGTATAGTTTCTTTCTGATTAATACTTCATCAGGATACATCCTAACATTCATCCCGATTGATGGAGAACCCATGGAGCTGACATCATGCTTGTTGTCTAAAGAGCCGACATGCCCAGAATTTGAAGCGTACACCTCATAATGAGAAACAGAGTGATGGGTGCACTTTAAGGCCATCACAAACTATAGAACTTTAGGTTGCACGACTGACCGACTTGGATCTGAAATAAACAAGGGTATTTATTCTGAGGCTATTATGATTTATTTTGGATCCAAAGTCGGTCAGTCCTACAAGTCATGTCATAGGCCTACACTGTGCATTAGCCTAACCATAAAGATCTGACCACGGTCTCATTTCATAAAAGATGTTAGGATGGCAACTCTTGGGGGAATGGCAACTTCCAATAGCAACAGCCAATCAGGAAGCTGGATTCTTGTCATTACTATGACAATTGCTATTCCAGCAAGAGTTGCTATCACATCAACTTTTTTATGAAATGGGGCCCAGAACATCTGAAGGTTGGATTGATACTCACCATGATGCAGTTCTGTTTGCCAACTGCCCACATGTTGACCTTGGTGTCTTCGCCTCCCGTTACCATGACACGACCACTCTTGGGGCCCAAGGCCAGGCAATTCACATCGCTGCTGTGGGCCACCAACTCCTCTGGACAAATCCAAATGCACAACGTTTTGAGACAAACAAATTATTTGGGAAGAAATACATGTACAATGATGTTGGGTATTCAGTGGTAGAGATCCAGATCTATGTAGGGCCTAGAGGTGTCCACATCAAATTGCAACTGACTGCAACAAGAAAGTAAACAATTTGTGCCTGTGTACAATGTTCCTTTGGCAAAGCAGGCTGGCTTTGGTGCAAAGCTTGTGTTTTTTCTAGGTGAGATTATCCTCATTCACTGCATAAAATTCAGTTTGAAATTTATCACAAAATCACAACGCATCAAGCCATCAAGGCAATGAGCATGTGATGGGATGGTTTCACAACTGACCTACTGCACTGGTAGCACAGCAGTCACAAAGCCATAGAATGAACTTTATTGCCAGCATACACACAATAATTTTAGTTTTACCCGGTAAATTTATACTGTCTCACTCTCTATAATCATCACGATGCTCATGTACAATTCTAAACCAGGATCTAAATCAAATGATACTGAGATAGTACATAAAACTATTCACTGAATTCATTTTGATTACTTGCAGCTGGCAGTCAACAAGCCTGTTTTTTTTGTGTGTGTGTGTTTTCATTAGGATCAACTGCCTTGCTAGCATTCAATTAAAATTGCATTATGTTCAATATGAACACTGAGCTGTGTCTGTGAGTCAAAACATGTGGATTGTGAGTGACTTCATAGAGTAAATTAGCACACTAACAATGACTAACGTTAGAGTATGTTTCTAGACTCTAGATTATTTACGCGATTTATTGCAAATTTACCGCTAAAATTGCACAACCATTGATAGTCGAGTCCGCATAGGCTGGAAATTTAAGTAGGCCCAGTATATGGCCTACACATTGTATGATTGACTGACACAGTGACAGTGGACAAATGGTGGAGTGGGTGTTCCAAGTACTGTAGATTCCACCACGTCAAACGTAATGTCGTAATGAATGGACCTGATGATATTCAACATTTTAGGCATATTTCGGCCACACACTTACGAAGTTTCCATGCTCGTTTTGTTGTCATAGTCCTCCCTCAGATATTTGTGATTCCGTGGTGAAAATATCGTTACAGACTGTAATACAGTACAATGTTAGTTATCTGCTACCTCGCCCGAAGCAGGTTTGACTCAAATTCTGCACTTGTTGCCGACGTACTGCGAGTATACGGTTGACAAGCGCGCCTCTCCCAGAGTTACGGGCGACAAGACGAGAACCAATCGTGCAGCAAAAACAGCTGCTACTTCCAGCAATATTTCTGTGCTATTGGTTCTTACTGTAGGTAAACCCTTGATGTACTGATGACACTCGCCACATTCTTCTCATTTGACGAATAAAAATGTCACAATTCCTATCATAATGAGTGACAAGACATGCGGAACTGGATATGTCCTCCCATATCACGCACTCACTACGTCTAGCGCCATCTCTTCTCAAAGATGTTCTAATGCATATATATATCTGAACATAGCGACTATTTACGGGGCCTTTCATTCGTCGTCGCGTCTGGCTGGCTGTTCCATAAGATTCTTGAAAAGATGTAGGATATGATACTGTTGTATATTGTAGGTCCTAACTGCTTGAATTCTTGAACGAAAATGATAGAGCAAGAAGATAAGCCATTTAAACATTTGCAATAGACAAAAACAAAAACAAAAAACCCCAGAAATATCTTTACTGCACTATTTCCTTGTTTACTCCAAACTTAAATACTGCCAAAAAAAAAAAAAAAAAAAAAAATGATACCTACACTCGCCAACCGTATACAGCCTGGCACATAGGTGATTGCGAATCAATAGCCAATCAAAAAGTCTGTAACAGGCCGGGAACATCGCGATTTCTCTAACCAGTGGCGGATACAAATCAAAAGAAATATATGCGTAATCCAAGCAACTTTAATGAGTTAAAATATAAACGCTTTAGGAATGCTCTGAATGCTACAATATAAAGAAATGTGAAGAAACAATATTTTGAAAGGAAATTTGTTGTATATAGAAGTAATATTAAAGCAACTTGGAATCCCATAAATACACTCTTGAATAGAGGTGGTAAATGTGTTACTGATATGCAAATGAAATGTAATGGTGAACTAACTACTGACTCTCACAAAATTGCAAATGCTTTTCATTCATATTTTACTCAGGTTGGTCCAAATCTTGATAAGTTGATACCACAAAATAATTCTAACTTTATGAGTCATCTAGTGAACCCTCAGTGTTTGAATACCATTTATTTTCATGCAACATTTGAAGCAGAAATATGTAGCATTGTCAACTCTTTTTGGAATAATACAGCCTCTGGAATTGATGATTTCAGTCCTCGTATAATCAAACATACAATAAAAGAAATTAGCAAACCGTTATGTCATTATATTCAATTTATCTTTATCATCAGGAGTCTTTCCAGATAAATTGAAAATTGCTCGTGTTAACCCCTGTGTTTAAAAATGGTGACAAAATGTGAATTGTCAAATTACAGACCAATTTCAGTGCTTCCTTGTTTTTCGAAAATTTTGGAAAGGATTGTCTACAACCGTGCTATTAAGTTTCTTGATCAAAATAATATTGTGGGTAGTTATCAGTACGGCTTTCGCAGCAATTATTCAACTTCCATGGCCCTAACTAACATTGCGAATAAGATTCGATACGTTTGAGGAAAATTCCTTTCTTATTGGTGCTTTTGTTGACTTGTCAAAGGCCTTTGACACAATTAATCATAATATTATGTTAGCTAAATTAAAGCATTATGGTTTTAGAGGTGTGACATACAGTTGATTTAAAAGCTACCTCTCCAATCGATATCAATGTACAAAATATAACAGTTGTATATCAGACTTAAAGAAAATATTATGTGGAGTTCCACAAGGGTCCTTATTAGGACCACTGTTGTTTATATTATACATAATGATATTGTAAATGTTTCTAATTCCGATACCTCATCGTACATATTATATGAAGAGTTTGTTCGCAAAAACCGATGAGTCCATTTTTGAAGATTCTGAAGTGTACGGTCTCTGTCATAAAGTACAAAATGATACCTTTTAAATGAGATATTGGTCACTACATTATAAAGGTACATTTTTGAAGTTATGGTCAAAAGAAGCAAAACATTTCTTATTATTCTCTTTATTTTTCCTGACCTTTAATCGCAAATATCTCCATTTGGCAAATATGGACTTATCGCTTTTTGCAAACAAACTCTTCATATGCTGATGACACTAATATATTGTTCAGTGGTAAGGATCTTCCTTCTTTGCAAGATCAAGTAAATAGTAACCTTTCAAAGTTGTGTACATGGTTTCAGGCAAATCGATTATCTGTTAACCCCCGCTAATGTAACTTTATTGTTTTTAGTAATCGTAACAAATCATATGACACTGATTTTGTTAAAGTGGAATTGAATGATGTTCAAATTCCCAGGGTAGAGAAAACAACATTTCTTGGTGTTATTTTAGATTCAAAATTAACATGGAAACCTCATATATACAAGAGACAGAGAAAAAATATCAAAGAACATTGGTATTATATATCCAGACTAAGCTACATGTTACCTATATGATGTATTACGGATGTTATACTCCACTCTTGTTTTGCCCTATTTGTCTTATTGCAACATGGTGTGGGGAAGTACTTTTCGGTCCAGTCTAAAGAAATTGACTTCAAAGCAAAATAAAATAGTAAGAGTTATACATGGAGCGAACCCGAAATCTAAAGCAGGCCCGTTATACTCAAAACTAAAATTGCTTACTTTGAAAAATATCACCACCTATCAGCAATGTATTTTTGTATATCAGTGTGTCAACAAACTTATGCCTGACCATTTTGTTCAATTTATTGTTTGATATCAATCAGAATGTGCATAATTACAATACACGCTCCTCGTCATTAATGCATTTGCCCAGACCCAGAACCTTGTGTTACCAACATGATATTCGTTTTGAGGGCCCCAAGAAATGGAACAATATCTAAAGACATAAGAAATGCACCATCTCAAAATTGTTTTAAGATAAGACTCAAGAAAAAGTTGTATTCATCCATATAAGGTAGTTTATAGTGAGGGCTGCTACATTTCTCTTGATTTACTAAAATGCATTATACATGTACAACTATGTACAATGTTGCCTTGTTTGTTTTAGTAAGTGTATATATTTTTGGGTTCTCTTTACCTCTCCTTAATGTATTTTTTTTCTTTCTTTCTTCTCCTTTCTTTTCTTTCTCTTTTTCCGAAGTTCTTCCTATCTATTTTCCTCCTGCATCTTTAGCTTTAGTCTCTTGTGTATCTGTATTTCGTCTTGTAAATGTATATTGATGTCTTTTTAGCTATGTTTCAATCAGATTCAACTACGTTTTCAAATGTTAAAGGTGCACTCACTTCAAGCTGTGCTTACTGAGTTGTCACCTCCAGTTTGTCATTACTGAATTGTTACTGTTGTTACACGAATTGATCTGGAAATAAAAAAAATGTTCTATTGAATTGAATTGAAAATACGGGGGGGGGGGAGGGGGCGCAGCGGGCGTGCGCCCCTCTTTGTTTTTTATTCAAAAACAAGAGAAATAAAAAGAACTTGGGGGTGGGGAGCTATGGGTTAGCTAGAGGTTAGCTCCCCTTTACGGAATTCCTGGATCCACCCCTGCATGCATGCAAATATTGTTTAACTAAAAACTTAAGGAAGCGTGATCAAACTCAACCACAGGAAGATCAATGTCATGTTTTCATTTCTCTGACCTTTACTATAATTTTAGTATATCTCCGTACTAGGTATATCTTCATCAAACCCTTTTCAGGGCTGCCAACTCTCACTCATTGAGAGTGAGACTCACTCATTTTGGTCCTTTCTCACTCTAAAACTTTATTTCATTTGCATGCACTTCTATTGATCTCACTCATTTTGACTCCTAATATAGCATTGGCCTATGGGAGTCTCACTCTCAACTAGTTTCCAATTAATATTGGCAGCCCTGCCTTAAAGGGACATTCCAGACGATTTTCACAATTTCACATCATGCAGTACATAAATCAACAACTCCATGTATAGATTTGTGGAATTTATTGTGGTTCTTGAGCAGAGAAACAATACTTTTAAAAACCTTAAACAAATTACACTGAACAAGGATGATGACATAGGAGGTTCACATATTTCAGAAATGTAGCAGTGTAATTCCATTACAATACCGCTTGCTTGCGACTTCACCTGTGTATAATCTATGCATGCCTTCTTCTTTTGTTCTGCTTCCTTGAGCCCCAACTCATGCATTCTTATGGTGACTCTGCCATGTCATCATCCTTGTTCATTGCAATTTGTCCTAAATTTTGAAAATATTCTTATTCTTCATCCCAGTTATCACAAATTCTGAAATTTTGTCCTCAGTATAACTAATTTATAGTTGTTCAAATGTAAAAATCTGAAAATCATCCGGAGGTCTCCTTTAAACCTCAAACAACTATCGCCGATTACAGTATTCTATGGAGGCCTACCGGATACTTTATTTTGCTGGCTAACTTCAGTCAGAAGGGAGCTGCGCCCATTTTGATCTTGGGTGGATGCGGGCGCGCCGCTTCAATTCGGAATCGGCGACGGGTCGATACAGTCGATGTGTGCTGCATGTACTGTATGTGTATTCATGCTGCGCGCGCGGAGCTAGGGTGTTGCGTAACTAAACTACACACGATTATACAGTGTTTGTTTGCCGAAATGTAAAAGCGTTGAATGTGATGTTAGAACTATAAAAGTATGACTGTTCCAAGATGAATTTACTTCGCAAATTTTTCATCTGTTCTGGATATTCAACTCGACCTGTAATATCATTTTATATGACAAACAGCTTTAAAACAGGACAAACAGTTACAAGCGTAGATCTCAAACTTCGCAGCAGTGCCATTCTCGTCGGGGCAAGGAGTTGCAGTTCAGCCACCCCGGCGGATCTGGGAACGGGAAAGGTGCGGAACCGGTCGCCAGCACACTACGTTCAGGGACAATCGCCAGAACCCAAGATCCGAGAATATTTCTACTACATTGATCACCAAGGACAGCTCTTCCTAGACGATGCTAAAGTGAAAAATTTCATCACTTGTTTCAAAGGTACAGCGCCCATACTTGCACTTGCAAAGAAGGAGCAACATGTTCAAAAAAAGAGTAAATTTAGAGTTATTTATAGTCGTGCAACTGTAACGCTAACGTCAAGAGTGGCAAGACATTAGCAATAGGCCTAGTAGTAGTACCGGTAGTCGGTACCTATCTAGGTGCATGGATATGCCAAATTGAATTGAAAATGGAATAGCAGATAAATCAAAATGTAAATCAGTTATGTACTGCACTTTATATGTATGTGGGTAATAATACACTCGGCAAAAAAAAAGAAAGAAAGAAAGTAAACACTTTTTCATTTTCAATTGGTTATTTCTCAGAGAAAATCTGGCTATTATGAGGTCTAGTGATGTTTTATATACGAGGTACATGTTGTACTTAATACCATGTATACAACCATGGTAGGTCTATAAAAAAGGGAAAATTATGCATGAGTGAACACATTTGTTTTTCTCTCCCAAGGCACAAAAGTAGAAACTGCAAAAATGAACAAGTTGTCATTCATGTATCGGCCCCAAGTCATCTTCCTTAAAACATTGAGAACAAATGACAAATTTAACACAATAAGAAACACGAATTCGCTGGCAAAAATAAACCTATGATCTCTATAATGTGTTTGTAGCCCTTTAAGATAATTGAAAGGCGAAAAATAATGGAGAAAAATGAAGAATCTTCTGTCAAATCCAAATTCAAATGACAGAGGGGCGACATTACCCAAAATAGACATTTTAAATGTTATTTCAAATTAGGAAAATTATAAACAATATTTGGTTCTTGAATTTGTCTCTTGAATTCTTAAATTCCTAAATTGGATGGAATAAAGAGATTCTGTCCATTTTATCACCTTGTGGGCTTACTCCCTGTGTCATTTGAAGTTGGAGTTGACAAAAAAAATCTTATTTTTCCTCTTTAGCTTCCCAATTTGTTTTAGTTAGGGGATATAGGGAGATAATAAAGAGAACAAGACCTTATTTTTGCTATTTTATTCATATCTCATTGCATGAATAGATTGGTCTTTTGCTATCATTACAATCTTGAAGGGTACAATTATATTTTCAAATGAATTACAAAATACCAATGTCTGCAATTTTTACTTCATTGTGCCTTGAAGGGAAAAGACGAATGTGTTCATTCATACCTAGATAAAGTTTCCCTTTGTATGAATCTACTAGTTTAATTACCAATTAAATTACCTTTATGGTCATTATTGTTATGGTACATTGATTTTTATGTAAACATTCTTTGAGAAATGGGAACTTGGAAAAAGTGTTAACTTTTTTTTTTTTGCTGAATGTACATTGTCATACACAATTGTTTTGATTTGTTAAAATCATTTATGTGGTCAAGACGTACAATGATAATGAAAATGTTCAGTTGAGAGAAATCTAGGGGTTTCTACAACCGTACTACTACGCTAGCCCTTAAGACAGAGTTCAGCAAGAAAAATAGCTGAGATTTGACTGCATAGTAAACAAATCTTGCATCGCTTTAGAATACTACAATGTACATGTAGATATCGTGTTCAAAATACATGCTTGATCTCCATAACGATTGCTTCTTTCATCAGACACAAAGTTCCTTGCATTCTTCTTCCGACGGCTCAAGACTAACAACTTGGATCATTACAAGGAGCACTTCCCTTATCTCTCACCCTGTGGACCTGAGCGGAACTTTGTCAGATGTGATGACCGCCCGATAGTGTTTACAAAGATCATTCCTGATCCAGATGACCCGGAAAGCCCTGGACTCTTGTCTTGCAATTTCACGGGAGAGGCGATGACTGTTCCATTTGAGCCTGCAAAAGTTTGCATGCTACCAATCAGCGGACGTATCTATCACCCGGCCGCACGAAAGGTCGGCGGTGTGGGACTGATCAAATCCAGCATAGCCATCGAGATCAGTCCCAACTTCGAGTTCGGAGAGAAAGGAGAGTATGCCCCGCCCACTCACTTTAATTGGATGGGTCAGCGGTATGAACTGACCAATGAACTCTTAGCTCTCATGTCAGAAACTGAAAAGAGTGAGCTTCAGGAAACCTAACTGTGGGGGGGGGGGGGGGAATCTAAATAGAGATCACTAGAAAATTGGCACCTATTTATTTCTGAGGGGCCTAGTTGACACTTGAACTGAAAAAAAAAAAATGTTTAACAAATCTGTGGATATGTGTTTTGACTGTATGCTCTATATATGCTGCCAGTCAAATTCAACTCTTTGCTGACTTCTAAAGTATCCACTTTCCATGTACGGTACCATTCTATGCATTTAGATGATGCCTACATGTATGCCCAGTATTTAATAGTTGAAAAAAAAATGATTGGAACCTCAAAGAGTGGCAGTTGCTGCTACCTTCAGAGGAAAATCCTTCCACATGTTAAGTTCATCATAATGAACAACTGGGGAAACGGACAACAGTATTGAAGTTTCATTAAAATAAGATGAAAAAGAAAAAATCCTTCAGTGCTACTTCAAGTAAAAAACAAATAATATCCCCTTATGCAGAATAATTACAATTACAGTGATCCAGCAGTGATGACTTTTATGAGGGAAATATCGCTGTACGTATTAGACTTTAGCAATACAGAATCATGCAGACCAAAGCAGAATTGAGTTTCATCTCATTCAACTTACTCGTACGAAGTAAGTTGTGAGGTAATAACATCGTAACAACATCGATCTCTTTTGCATGTTGGTGAATGTAAGCAGTATCAGTTTTCTGTGTATACACTATGCAAACTCTAAAATACATATCTTTCCCAAATCTTTGGTCATGTCATATTGTACCAGGTAACTTACATTGTTAAATCAACCTGGATTGTAGAGTGGAGGTTCCCTTTTAACCCGTTGAGGACGAGTCCCGAGTATACTTGGGCAAGCATCTATGGGAAATGCGTGTTGTAGCAAAATCAAACCGTCCTCAACGGGTTAACCCGTTTAGGATGGACTGATTTTGCTACAACTCCGATTTCCCGAGTACACTCGGGACTCGTCCTCAACGGTTTATAAGTGCTGTTCATACCATGTTCAAGTCGGCTTTGATAGAAGGAGTGTTAAAAACTTTAAGAAGGCTAATACAAACTGTTTAAAGTTCCACTTCTCAGTGAAAAATGATATTGGTCACAGCCAGATATGTGTGCAGACTAGCTGAGGGGATGATGTTGTCAAATCACAACTTTACCCAGGTTTGTCCAATGAAATATCAATAAAATATTGTTTTTGGTTTGAAAAAAAAAAATAATGCATGCAACCCTTTTCATGTAAATTCACCACTGCTACAATATGCATGTAGTTACGATTACTGTAGTCCGAAAAAATACAAAATTTTCTCTGTGATCTTACATCTACAAACAAGCTTGAAGGAAAGATTTGTGTGCAGGTCAGTGGGAGACTTACAAGGCTAAGACATCATTACCCTTCAGGTAATTTTAAGGAAATATCAAACCAATCCATTTGTCTGAATTAACTTTTTAGGATAAAGGGAAACCTGTAGAATGAGGTCACTGGGACTGATGATTTAACCTCGTTATGACTGGTACAGTCAAACCTTTAATAGCGGCCACCTGTCTATAACGGCCACTTTTTTCGTCTCCCTTGGGCAGGGGGCCAAAGTTTAGAGCAAGGCATTTGTGACCCGCTACAACAAAAGGATCCTAAAGTCGCTGACGGGTGAGCAGAGCATGGCCCAGAAAAATACTATTTTCAGGCCTTTCCTTTGATCATTTAGCTTCGAAATTTCGGCAGATGATAGAAGATAAATTAGACTACAAAATTATGTTAAAAACAGAAATCCGAACGTTTTGACAGACTTTGGTGAGCCGACTCCAAACTCGAATTTCTCGGCTCACCCGTCAGCGACTTTAGGATCCTTTTGTTGTAGCGGGTCACATTTTATTAAAGGTTTTACTTTTAGGGCAATGTGATTATGATAGTGGACCTTGCTTGCACAAGTGAACATGCACAGGACTGTGTATGTAGACCAAAATGGAAGTTAACAATATCAAAATAATTATAATATTTTTTTTCATTGTGTTGTGCACTTTGTCAGCTTTTGCAATGGCGACTCATGCAAGGTGTATGATCTTGTTACAGATGTACTAAACATTATACTTTGTATGCTTTGTTTTGTGAATTATAATGGCATTCACAATGTCGAGCAGAAAAGCCAGCAGGTCTGTCAGATAGAGATGAAATATACAAAAAAAAAAAATATACCTATGAACTTATACTGTAGTGCACTGCTGTTTGCTTCATAAGTTATATTTGTATGTATATGAAATGAATGGGCTCACAGACATACATATTTAAGTTCAATTTTGAATTTGAATATATTTGACTGTGTGATAAAATACACTGTATACGTGCCAGACAACAATATAGGCTACACACTTTGTGTCAAATGAAATATCATTCTCTTTCTTTATTGATGACTCAAAATAAACATTGCACTAATTGGTAGGAAACATACATAATTGACATAACTACATACATGTTTTCACACATTTAGGTGTAATGATGTGACACTACATGTACAGTGTTTATACATAAGCAAGACATATGCACTGACCTAGTAAAAATGTAATATATTACGTACAAGCTTAATTTAAACGGAATGATCATGGTTAGTTATGTGTACACATAATGTACTTCATTTATGTACTTCACTTTTCCCCCACCTCTTCTTTTCTTTTTTTTTTTTTTAGTATACTGTGTACCATTATTAGATTTAAAAAAATAAATCTCTTATGGGTAACTCCATAACACAAGAAAGGTTAAATCCATCATAAATTACCCACTGTCTGCATTCAAAGACAATTGATCAAATTCTTACTGATCCTGTCTAAAGGTTTCACTATGTTTGCTTTAATTCTTTTGCATAATAAATGGTAAACGGTGTTCAAGTTTACCTACTATGAGTCAAACAGGAGTCACATAATTTAACCTGGCACTAAACAAAGTGAGAGTGTGGTGTTGCACAACATGCTTCAGTTGAAAGATTGCTGTATCACACCCTGATTCACAGCATAAACCCGACATGTGACCCTGCATCACATAACCCACAAAAAGTACATTTTATCTTGCAGACAAATCTGATCCGACATTTTTTTCTCCCTGTGGGTTTTGTGATTCAGGGTCACATTTGTTGATGAATGCATTATATGTTCCTTATTGGAGAAGGACTATATCCAAATATAAACACACACACACACACCAAACACTAGAATTTCAATTACGGCACAGACAAATGGCATATTTGCCTGAAACAGATTCTAAGAATTACATGCATACATTAATGTGTCTACTTTATATAAAAATAGACACATATGACCATTTGCTGCATATCAATCCTGTCGAAACTACAGAGAAATTGTGAGAAAACTGCAAATCTTTCAAATATACAAACAAGAACTTGCAAGATATACATATATTGTATGCTTTCTCTCTGAATGAAAATATATTCACTTTGACGGCTGCAGGGAAAATAGGAAATGGCTACCATTGAATTACGAATCTGTTGATTTGAGTGCAGGAAAACTTCAGTTGACTTAGGCACATACATCAAGCAATGACACAGCCCTATTCACATTCACATTAGTATTTCAACAATCTAAATAGCACACAATCCAAATAAATCTGTATGGTGGTACAAATCTACTCTCATGATGTACATTCATACTAAAACATTGATAGTGAAATCATTTTTTTTTTTTTTCCTCAGGGTTCTCCCCGAGATTTTTTACACGTTCCAAAAAATTGTCACCACGGTGTCATAAACCGAGTTATTCCTTCCTTTGCCATTCGATCTACAATCTCCTTTTAAACAGCATCGATTGCTACTCTTCATGAACTCGTCTAATTTCATATTATTCTAGTGCAATAGTATCATACAAAGTTGCACCACCACACTTGATTCAGTTCTGTGTGGAAAAGAACAACATGACTTCAAACATGCACCATTATATACTTTTAGACTGAACAATGTAGACCAGCTGGTACAAAACAACAACACAGCAGCACAGCTGTTGTACACTCTGCCAAAAAATAAAGCATTCCTCTATTTCTCCTACACAGTTGAAGGCACAATTCAAATAAATGTTCATATATCACTGCAATAATTTACTCCATCTATGCAACAGCAATGTCATATTTCTGGTAAGGACAGAGACACACAAAATGTCAAGGTGTCTGCTTGAAATTTTATACACACTTTACACAATTTCTGCCAAAGCACGATGTATAATGCGTTCCCATCCAAATACTACATCTACAGAGTATGATTACTATGGCATACTGAATCTACTACGAAGAAGAAAGTAACAAGTATTTCATCTTCATCCAAGGTGCATTATCAGCAATGTACAAGAGGGGAACATTGATGTTGACTGTTGAGGTGAGCTTTGATAAAAACCTGTTCTTGTATATCTTGTGAAAATCTGAGGATGACTTTAGTTTTTCGATGCTGTAAGCAAAGGTCACTCACTGCAAACTATATTACAAACTATCAGTGGTCCTTCTCAAAGCACAAATCACAGTGAAGAGATGTACTCTGTAACTGCAGGGGGATCCTTGTTATAACGAGGGCCTAAAAACCATGACAACAACCTTGTTATATCGGGTTCCTCACTACAATCATATGTCAGGGTACAAAAACAAAAAATACAAAGAGTTGGGACCTGCAAAATCATCATTATGAGAAGGTTTTGTTATATTACACCACCACTTTCTAACGAGATTCCACTATACAGTTTTAAATAACCAATGATTCACACGCTCAACCCATCACCATAGACATGCTGGCAAGATCATCATTTTTATCACCTCTATGAATAGGCAGGTTATTTTGCAATACAATATGAGAAAATAGACAATTCATATCAGAGCACTTTCTGTACCTTTCTTCTATAACTCTTCCTTTCTTTTCCTAATCCTCCTGATACACTCTTGTTGATCTGGCATTGTGCTCAAAGGAAAAAGAAATAAAGATCAAACATCAGTTTTGAATCATTCTGCTTGAAAATGATAACAAATATACGTCATACATTTGCGACACAGCAACAACTTGAGGAGTTCTCACTTTTAATACACACGCTAACGCAAGGGGTCTGTTTCTCGGAGAAGTCTGCCCTTATTGAAGCGGACATAATTGCAGTTGCTATAGCAACAGCCAGAGATCAACCAATCACTGGTGACTTTTCAAATTGGCACTGTATTAACTACATGTGTAACAATTGTAACAAAAACTTGCGATGATGATGTAGCAATTACATTGTAGGCAAAGCTACAACAGAGACTCAAACTCTCCCGCCGAAAGCCCATTTTTGCAAAATCTCCCATTCTCCCGCCAGAGATTTAATTTCTCCCGCCCTGGCTCTGTGTCTCCCACATGAAATGATCTCTTACTTATTGCCATAGTACGTTGAAAAATAAGCCTTAGATAGCACGAGAGAGCATCTAGAACCCCAGCTAGAGCATCTGGACCCTGGCTGCAAGGAACTTCGCGCTCATGATGTGCCTTCCGCGCAAATCAAGTTGGAGTCTCCCATTTGCTAGGGGTTTCAGGTGGGAGAATCTCCAGAACAGAAGGTGTTTGGGGTTGGAGTCTCTGCTACAATTGCAAACCTTTCCATGGAACGGACTGATGCTGACTTGGAGCAATGATGCATTTTGTGCTAGACTAAAAAACAACTATCGAATTCAACCTTCTACATGCTCACAACTTTCTGAAAGGTAACTGATTACTTTGTATGAGAAGCAGAATAATGCTCTCCTTCATCAGTTGAATATTGTAGTCTTTGTACGAAAAACTAGTGGAATTATATATCTGAAGTTGTCCTTTCTTTTCTTTATGTGTACAGGCAACCACCACCTTCCGCAATGTTTATTATTGGCTTTAGTCTTCACAACTCCTAATCCATCGCCCCCCCCCAAAAAAAAAAAAATCAAAACAAATAAACAAATGAAACAAAACGAAAAAAAAAATCATGTCAATATGTGACAAAAGAAATAAAGCGGACAATTAGAAAAGAGACTGCATTTTCTACACTCGTTGAGTGTTTCTCCTATTAAATACTACCAACAACTACAAGTACCAATATGATTTAAAAAAAGAAAAAAATTCATGAAGATAGTACCACGCTCAGTCTTTGCTGAATATTTGGATAGTTCCTGGCTTCACCCATGAGAGGCCTGAGGTCTGAGCATTCTTGGTTCCAGACTCCTCCTGAGATTTCTGATACAACAAGAGAGCGAAAAACAAAATAAAAGAAAAAAATAATTAGAAGGTATGCTGTGCTACAAAGCATGACGTCCTACACCACAATTCTACAGAGAGCAACATTTAGAAGCTGACAAGTGAAAAGCAAGAACAAGAGTGCCATTCTCATTCAAAAGTATAAGTTGCGTAGAGTTCAAGTTGGGTAAACTCAGTATCCGGGGGGGGGGGGGGGGGGGGGGGGGGGGGGGCGGCGTAGGACAGCTCAAAGACATCATTGCTATCTTTTGTGGGTCTGTCTGTCAGTGGCATTGTAATGACAGACTTAATAACCCTAGAGCTTGAAATAACCTGGGAGGTCCTGTGCAATTAACATTCATGGAGTTTTTTACATTCATTGGGAATGAGTTAAAAATAATGCATGCAAACCCATCACATAGCTGTTTTTACTTTGTCAATAACGGAATGGTACCACAGATCAAGTGAAACGGCATTATCATTTTTTTTTTTTTTTTTTTTTTTCACAAAATGATGTGGACAGAAACCTGACAGGTCAAAGGCTATCTGAGAGGTTGTGCACACAAACACTGAGCAAACACATACTGCTGGCAGTAACTCACGCTAAGCTCAGGTAAAGGCAAAGAGGTTTTACGTATACTAGGAGGTACTAGAGTGCTTTACTTGCAATGTACTCTGTACAAATGTTCTGTGAGTTCGAGGAGCAAGGCGCTAGGCTTGCCCTCAAGCTAGCACTCCTCTCTAGCATAGTAACAGCCAAGGTGTGAAGACACCATGAAAAACTGTTCTTTGAGTGTACAGAGTACAAGGCGCAGAACGAAGTCCACCATAAAATAGGGCACACCAACCCTTCTTTTGATCATAGACATTAAAGGGAAGGTAAACCCAAAGAGCAGTGTGGATTGAGTGAAAGCAGCAACATTCGTAGAACACATCAGTGAAAGTTTGAGAAAAATCGGACAATCGATACAAAAGTTATGAATTTTTAAAGTTTTGGTGTTGGAACCGCTGGATGAGGAGACTACTAGAGGATATGACGTATGAGTGGACAACAATACAAAGAAAATATAAAGGATATTCAACAAAAATTCACTTTTCTAGAATTATGAAAGAGCAGTGGACCAACCGCTTTCAGAAAGCAGGGGGAATAATTGCTACCCTTAACATATGTCAATATCAAGGTGATGGAATTTGTAATTTTCATGAAAAATGGATTTTTGTAGTATTTTCTTTATATTTTCTTGATATTGTAGTCCACTCATACGTCATAACCTCTAGTAGTCTCCTCATCCAGCGGTTCCAACATCAAAACTTTAAAAATTCATAACTTTTGCATCGACTGTCCGATTTTCTTCAAACTTTCACTGATGTGTTCTACTAATGTTGCTGCTTTCACTCAATCCACATTGTTCTGGGGTTTATCTTCCCTTTAAACATGGTTTGTCTCTATAGGTAGTGAGTATAATTACATCCTCTTTGGCTTTAAACACTAAAACAAACTACTATAATCAACAAACTGCTATGCTCTGTTGCACTAAAAACTTCCTACCATGGAATAACATTCCCAGCATAGGATTCATTTGCAGTTTCGTGTTAAAGGTACATGGTCCCGGTGGTTTAGTCAAATGCGTACGCGGGCGCACGGCGCAAGTTTCCTACAGAGACCTATGCTATCGACTCCTCTTTATAATAGCGCTTACGCTGTGGCCCATTTCCCCAAGTCAGATTCACTGTAGTCAGTGGTCCAATCACAGTTCGGCTCATGATTCGGCTGAGGGGGATGACAGCTTTTGCAAACTTCTTTTGTGATGTCATAATAACAAGCACATATGCACGCACCCTGGCATTACTACAGACTGCACGATGCGCAGAGAAGACAACAAAGGCAACGTTACTTTGGCAGCACCTACGCACTATACTCTTGATGACAGCTCAACTTCGGTAACCTTTGTATCAATGCTAACAGTGATTGGTAGTATCATCAACAGCGCCCTCTAAACTACCGGGACTATGCACCTTTAAGCTATTTGGGTAGTGTGATGCCATAGCCACTCATCACCACGGAAACCGATTCTCAATAAACCTCACTTGGCCCGAGGGTTTATGTGCATACCTGGCTTCAACCCAAGCTCCAACGAAAGACTGTGATATCATCACTTTGGTACTCCAGATAGTGCTCTGATCATTGCATTAATTACTTGTGTGATATGTGGTGAATGGTGTGAAAGTGGAAATATTAACCTGTTAAAGACAGGCTTTAATATTTTCCTATATCACACATTTCCCATTTACCCCAGCCGGAGAATAATCGGGACTAGCCTTAAATGGGTTGATTTGAATTGTGGCACATTCTGGGTACGTACAATTAGTGGAAAAATATAGTCAATTTAAACTGAGGACCTGTTGCTTTTTACCATAGTATGAACGGACAAACCCCTTATCTGCTGTGCAGTGAAAAACCGTTTGAAGTGCTCTCTCAATTGACATGATCATCACCTAAATGTAAAAACATACGCTATCTAGCTTACCCTGTCAAGCTTGAAAACCACAAGAAATTGCTGCTATTACAGAATGTTTTTACTAGCAAAAAAAATAAAGAAATGAGAAATATTGTAGACAGCATCACATGGACACTGTGTGACACAGTGCCCTCCCTCTGCCCGACTTTCAGACACAATGTTGGGGCCCATAATTTTTAATATCATAATAGTAATCACTCAACCAGAGGGCAATATTTTGGCAGGATGTTAATTTTTTGTTATTTTTTCTTTATAATAGTTACTCTCAACTTAAGACAACAATACGCCCACAAAATACCGGTATTCAACATCTACAGAATACAGGGCCTGGTTGACATATGGCTGAGCTGTGACATGTAAGGTGGGTCGACTAACAAGTAAGACTTGAGACGAGAATAAGCAACACACCACATTATGGACCAGACAGACAGTGCAAATTGTCTGAAAAAGTGTTTGTCTTTGTGCCTACCCCGCGCCGCTATACCTTGGGCGTGGTAATGGCACGCAGCGTATCCCCGTGTTTGCTCTCGTCCCAGCGGCTGAACCGCAAGGCATGGGGGTCGTCCGAGTAGGGCGGGTCGTACAGCTTGCTCCGACTGCGCTCCACCGCCTCGATGACCTTCGACTTGAACATCTCGAGGTCCTCATTGTACCTGGCCAATTGCATGAGATTGAAGAAAGAGTCGTTTCATTAATCCCTAAATTGCCGTAAATAAGATTAAGCCCTCTGCCTGTTCACATTTGTGGGAGTTTATAGAGTGGTAGAAGACACTTGAGAAAAACAGAGATTCGCATAAAAAAAAACAACTGAGCATAAAAATGGCACTTTAACATTAAATGTTCATAGTGCATAATAATTATAGTACTGCTTACCTATCAGAGCTACTAAATGTCTTAGGTTTTTATGCGACCCAAATATTTTGGCTCTGCATCATTGTCTTCCTCATTTCCTCGCAAAATGCAAATCTAAATCTAAATTCACCTACTTCAGGAGAGAGAAAGCAGATTACGTTTGGGCTGTTCAGTTTAGCAGGCTCTGTAAGAAATTAAATAAGGATTGTCTACAGCCACGCTTCTCAAAAAGTGGGCCGCGATGTCTGCAAACATAAAATGAAAAGATTGAATTGAAGGAGCAAAAATAGGTTGAAAAAGGTTAAGAAGCACTGGACTACAGGATATTGATGCAATCATCACACCTCTATAAAGAGAGTAAAACAACAAGAAGTAGCTTCACTTTCATGTCATCATCATTTTGAATGATCAATGTCAAGAGCACTCAGTGCGAAGGATTATTGAGAAAAAACAAATTGTAGTGCCCAGAGAATAATCTATTATGACATTACAGATAGAGGAAACTGAACTCCAGCTCTTTTCCTTTGAGAATGAATCATTTGGCAACAGGAAGGCCAGAAATGTGACATGGGCTAGCATAGCTGACAAAGTTGGGCACGTGATGAACACTAATAATGTTTTTCTGCACTGTTCGAGGTCTCTCATATACAGAAAATCCACCCAAAAGCAATGTGTTTCTCTCATCAGACTTGATGTGCTGGTGACTGGACCAAATCTGATTCTTATATTTACTTTTTTCTCTTTTTTTTTTTTTTTAAGGAATGGAGGAAGAGTAGTTTGGAGGCAATTTTGCATTTTATTGTCAACACACTGATACTCCCAAATACACAACATGATATTGTTTGGCCTCATTATTGGTCCCATCCTTTTGCTCACTTAAGACATTTTTTTTTTTCATTTATTCCTCCTTCTTGTGTTTTCAACAGAATATCTGTTGGCAGGCAACATCTTATGAAAATTTCATCTTGCTCCCGTGTACGTATTGTACATGTGATTCCAGTTACAACGAAATGCTTAGGACGGGCAGTTTTCTTTATTGATATAGAAATGTCATTATAACGGAATAGTAAAGTGCATAAGGATAATTATAGATGACAATTGAATTTTGGGACCTGAATTTTTACTTCACTGTATTGAGAGTGTTCGTTATAATGATCGCTTGTGCTTACAATGTGGCTGCCTCCTGGTTGAGCGGTGACTTTGTGTCAATCTTGTAGAAGACGCGTCTCGCGTACAGCAACACCTGCCACAAGCGGTTGAAGTTGCGTTTCCACTTCGTGAAGGCCCTCCGGACATCCAGCTCTCCGCTCGCGGGATTGATGATTGGATGGAATATGGGCGGATGGAATATTAACCTCTGTACAGGGAATGGAAGGGGGAAGATCAGATGAGAAGGATTTTAAAGGGGATGGCTAGTAACTGATCAGTGGGAATTAGTGGGAATGCTGGGGGATGATTGTTCCAATTCTTGTGGGATTCATTTAAGAGTACATTATATATCTATTGTGTGAAAATTATTTGCTTCACAACGGTCTCATATTCAAGCAATGTGCAGTTTAATGCCCCGTCACTGTACAGGCATGCTAGCCTGGAAACATTAAACTGCACATTACTTGAATATGAGACCATTCTGAAGCAAATAATTTTCACACAACAATAGATATATATAATGTACTCTTAAATGAATCCCACAAGGATTGGAACAATCATCCCCCAGCATTCCCACTGATTCCCACTGATCAGGTACTAGCCATCCCCTTTAACATAGAGCGACTATGTGCAACAAAATTCTGGTGGACTGGACTTTATAAACAAAAGTACTAAGCACTAGATGAGATTAAATGGATTCTGCAGTATCAAGAATCGTGCAATTTCTGTCATCAAGGAACCTATAATTTCACTAGTGGCTTGAGACTGTATATGTACATTCATTTTAAATATCCCTCCATTGAATCTTTGAAAACTTGTAAAATTGTGGAAATAAAAATCTTCACATACTTGCAATGCAGATAAACAGTATACAGCAGTGCAAGGGATTTACACAGTGGTCTACTATGCCAATACTGATAGCACTATACATAATATCAATGTCGATGGGTTGTAACTTCAAGACAAAACAGCAACAGCAACAACAAAACAAATACAAACTGCAAAATCGTCTTCTGCAGAAAACAGCTACCAACAGGACCAAGTGGTACCTTCCCTATAGCTACATGCATATAAAGACACACAACCAGTCAAATTTATTGATGAAACCAGAAATGAGGTACAAAAATAGGGGGAAATAACAACAAAACAGTTGACTCACAGGACAATCTCCATCTGGGTAATTATCTGGAATGAGCAAGTCAAATTTGAAGACACCATCCTGGTAGAGGCCTTGTCTGATGAACAGCACACCGAACCAGTCTGTAGAGGGAGACATACAAATATGTACCACTTGCTTTATCATAAATACAATATTCATATTCTATTCAATAGATTCTTTCACAGGGACTTTAATATGGTAGCCTGGTGGGTCCTACTGTACTTACAAGTCAATGGGGCTTTGTAGATTTCAAAGGGTACGGGTTTATTAGTTTTTCATGCTTTCCAATTAGCTATGTTCCCATTTCCGGCATAACACTGCAATATGGTAAACTGTGAATTACACGAGCCTGGTGGGTCGTCATGTAAAAGTCTATGGGGATTTCAGGGCTTTACATAGGGAACAGGTTATACAGTGATGAGCATTGTATGCTGCAGCCAATTGAAGATTGGATTGTTCTTTTGTGTTGGTTTTAAAGTTAAATGTTCAATTTAGCACTGATCTCATAAAACTAGATTAATCAAAAAATGTAATCATAACATCAGAACCTCCCTCTCCTCTTTTTTTCTCTCTCTCACCTCTTCATCTCTTCTACTAACATCATTATGTTAGGGCATTCTCAGTGACATAAACAGCAACATTTCTGGGGAACAGAATTCACACAAATGCCACCTTCTCCCAAATGACTGCAAGCTGTGATGATTGTGCAGTACAAGTTGATGGGACCTTGGAGCCAAAAAGGTATAAGTGCACATTGCACCAATATTTTATGACAGAGTTGACCATAGCAGCCTTAACATGGGAATGGGGTACAAACCCTTGCCTTCGTTTGCAACAATTAATCTTTATTATGAAGTGGAAGGCCAATAGTATTTTTGTTTTTGTTTACATGCAGAGCAGTTACAGAGCTTCTTTACCATAATTAGGAAAAGACTCCCCAAATTGGAATGCTATCTTCTTCTTCTTCTTCTTCTTTGAGCTTAAAGGACAAGTTTACCTTTGGGAGCATGATATTAATAATGTTCAAGATATCACATTTTATGAATATGTGTAGGTCAGTTGTATCACAACATATCCTACCATGTAAAACTTTTGCAATAAAGCCAAAGATATAAGGAGATATCACTGTTTTTCTCATGAAACCATAACTGTAGATAGTTTAGTCTGGAAACATGTTTAATATAATTATTGTTCAAATTTTGTATATTTAACAATACTTAATACTAATTATACTGATTCAAATTTTTACATTGGTTGTTTCTATCCCTAACTCACATTTTAGAATCATTTTGAAGCACTAATGCTGGGTTTTTGTTTCATCTGCAAATGGTAAATTATGCCTTTAAGTTCACTCTAGGGTCTTACTCTATGCCAATTCCAGTAAATATCTGTAATTCATCAAATTTTAAGCAGTTGAACACTTGTACTGCATTACAGTTGTCAATAAAAACCACCACAGCTTATGAAAACCTTCATCATATTGCATCACAAACATAATTGGAAGAAAAATCCAGTGTCTAGAAGATCACATTTACTTCATACAGTGTATTTGCGAGTAAGAAAGGCAAGAAACTTAAAATGATCAATCAAGTGTTCACATTTTGTCTCCACAACTTTCACTTTGACACTTACGCAGAGGTGATTTTGCAGAGGGTATAACATACACTCCAGGCAGCTTTTGTTTGTGTAGGTTATTACTGTTGGATAAAAAATAAAATATGCAACAAAGATGAATGTACACATATATGGAAACAAAATTAGATGATCGATGAAAAATTATACTGAACAAAGGTTTCTGATAGCTGGACTGACTGTAAGTTAATTGAACTAGATGTGGTACAGCTGTAAAGCAAAAGCAGTTAAATGATTTATGTACATTTCAACAGCATAAAATACTATAAGTTTGCAGCAGCATGCTTTTCTTAATTGTATGTGCATGTAGGAGCATCGTGTCCTTAATCAACAAGCAGTAAGGACATGTAATATCTAAAAAAAAAAAAAAAAAAAAAAAAAATAGACTATGATGGCAAAAACACTTACATCCATGAAACATTTTTGTTAAACAGTGGCATTCATTAAAAAAACAAGAGACCCGCGGGTCTAGCGCTCACCTGAGTATCGCAAGTTCACCTTTCACGCAGTCACTAATCTAAATTATTCAAAGCTCTACCAAACTTTGATCAGGCATTCGCAAGTAGAAGATGAAAATGTACGTACAATAAGGGCCCAAATTTTTTAAGATTCCTTAATTTGGGGGGGGGGGGGGGGGATTGGGGCCCGCTGGGGACCTCTGGGTGGGGCATGGTGCCCACTTTGATAAATTGAGATCCTGACCCCCTAGGGATGCTACCTGCCAAGTTTGACGAAAATCCATCATGAGGTTTTCAAGAAGAAGATGAAAATGTACAATTCAGGCCCCCATTTGGACCTTCCCAGCTAACCCCCCCCCCCCCCCCCCCAAATCTGCCATGAACAAACTTGAAACTACAGTCATTAATGTACTCACTCAAAGTATTATCTTATCTCTATAACTTCTGATTCTAGAGAAGATTTGTAAGATTCCTTCATTTTGGGGGGTTTGGGCCCCCCTGGGGGCCCCTGGGTGGGGCATGGTGCCCATTTTAACAAATAGAGTTCCTAACCCCCTAGGGATGCTACCTGCCAAGTCTGGTGAAAATGGGTCTTGGGGTTCTCAAGAAGAAGATGAAAATGTACAATTTAGGCCCCATTAGAACCCCTCCCCACCCCCCCCCCTCCTCCCCTGGGTCCCAAGGGGGGCACCCCTGATTCTGCCATGAACAAACTTGAAACTACAGTCATCAATGTACTAATTCATAGTATTAACTTAGCTCTATCACTTCTGGTTCTAGAGAAGAAGATTTTTACAGATTCCTTAATTTTGGGGGGTTTGGGCCCACCTGGGGGCCCCCTGGGTGGGGCATGGTGCCCATTTTAACAAATTGAGTTCCTAACCCCCTAGGGATGCTACCTGCCAAGTTTGATGAAAATCGGTCTTTGGGTTTTCAAGAAGAAGATGAAAATGTAAAAAGTTTACGCACGACGCACGATGCACGACGGACGCTGGACGAAGGGCTATCGCAATAGCTCACTTGAGCCTTTGGCTCAGGTGAGCTAAAAAGAATTGAACAAATGAAAAAATCCATTACTTCTGAAAGCTTTGAAAACTTTCAGAATGGCACTATTTCTGCATAATATCAGATTTACAGTAAGCAGATGCATTGGAATTATGGGTAATGTTACTGCATATCTAAAATAGTTATCAGTTACAGTAGTAAAACATTCATGTAACGTGCTTTATGGCAACTGCAAAACATGCTCGACGGACATGTACAAATATGTCAGTTATTTTGTAAAATAGTACATTACATGTATTGCATATGATGAAGTCTTTCTATTAAAAACAGAAACAAAAACATAACAAAACAAAAATGTACAGAAAGGACAAAAATATGGTGCTGCTTACGCCAGGAAAAGATACTCACTATTCTGCTAGCAATGCATACTCCAGGAAAAACTGTCCGTAGGATGCCGAACTGCCATTGTGGCCGGCTGGAGAGGGGACCGCAGCCGGGCGGGGAGGAGTCATGGCCCCTTCATCTCGGGGAACCTGGGGCAGCTGCTTCTTGCTGCCCTGTCTGGACAGACTCTGGCCAGGGTCCCCATCCCTGTCCTGGAGGCATAACAAGTAAAAAGACGATGGGCATACTATGAGACCAAGAATACGAACATGAATACTGTTACATACAGCTGTATGCCACATACACATGTACTTTACAATGTATATTTGGCTGCAGTGTGCTTTCAATTTAATAACATTACAATGTATGTTACTAGTTGACTGAGATCAGTAGAATTTATAATAGCCTACGTGTACCATTTCACTATGAAAGCAATGCATTGGATCTCAAGGGGGGGGGGGGCAGGAGGTGGAGTTAAGTTTGCTTTGAAAATTTTTATTTAAACTACTAATTATAATTTCATATTCATTTTACTTTCCTGTTGATGTGACTTGTGATTGTAAATTTAACCACTTGCACATTTGTCTTAACAAGTTCCAAATTGCAAAATATGGCATTCATAAAAATGATGCCAAATACATTGTGTACAATGTACAGGAAATGTATTAGGAATGCATATATGCAATACTCTAACTGTAGAGTATACTGTAAGTTTAATGGAGGAAGAACATTCAAATTTATATGCTTTAGTATTTGAACTGTCAGTCTTTTTTTGTCATTTGATCATGTTAAAATTCACAAATTCTGCGATACACATTATAATACCATGTTCACGATGCTGCTATGCAAGTAAATGCCCATCCCACACACCTGCCAGGGAAACTTTAAAGGTCCTGTTTACCTTTGGGAACAGTGATTTAAATGAATTTCAAGATATGACATTTAACGCATATGTGTAGGTTTGTTGTACCACAAAACATCCTTTCATATAGGATTTTCATGATAAAGCCTAAAATATAAGGAGATATCTGTATTTTTCTCAATAAAACGTAACTGTAGACGGTTCAGTCTGGAAATTTTTTTATTATAACTATTGTTCACATTTTGTATATTTAACAATACTTAGCATCGATTTTACCGATTCAAATTTTTACAGTGGTTGTTTCTATCCCTAACTCACATTTTAGAACTATTTTAAAGCACTTATGCTGGGTTTTTGTTTCATCTGCAAATGGTAAATTATGCCTTTAAATCATAATTAGTGTAGCTCTGGAAGAGTAGAATAACTGGATATTTGTCTGTGTCACGCAGAACACTTCTAATACCCAAATGCCCATTGGGGCAAGTGGATATTTTTTATCTTATATGATTTTTTTTTTTTTAGATACACAACAATATCAGAATATAACAGTTTTGTTTCTTGGGACTTTCCGGATGTTAGTCAGTGCTATGTCAGGCAAACCCTAAGCAAGTTTTCCAGCAGCTAAGAACAACATTGCAAAGAAATGTAAGAGATAGAGAAGTGACTGTTTACCAGCCTATTTTAAGTACATAATCAGTTCTCCATGTTAAGTTGTCTAATCTTGCTACTGGACTGAGGCTCTTGTTTGCATCCTAAAACAGATATTGTATTACCACTAATTCCGCAAGTGCACAGAGGGAAAACATAGGACGCAATATGCATGCTTTTGGTCCAAAACGCATGTCTGTGACCTCATAAATATCACAAAAAGTGTGCATTCTGCAATCTCACCACCACATACTCCTTGTCCAAATACTGAGCATTTCCCATCACTACAGTAGTGTAGTTGATTCCGTTCTTGAAGAGTAGAGAGTGCCGGCAAAGGATCACTCATCCACACGCAACAAAAGAGTCACAGCTATAAGGATCCTTGCACGCTCGGTCAAATATACATGTATTAACGTAAAAATCAAGCAGGTACATTGTACGAATGCAACTTCTCAGTACAGAGCAGACACGCACAAGCAATGTGTTCTCTGACTACATGGATCTAAATTTCCAACAGGATAGAACAGAAACTTTAATAGGAAAGAACATCAGCCTGCAAGGAGGGTGCCCTCAGACCCACTGGATGGTATCCTTTCTGCTAGCACAACAATCTGGGCTTGCTGCAAGGTTGTGTTCCACCATCAGCCAGCTGTTCCACCACAACACACATCTTCCTCTGCTACAAGTTGCAACATGATAAACTCAAAGAACCAAGAGTTCAAGATTCTCTTTTCAATTTCCTTACGAAAGGATTGTTTTTTTCAACAACAAAAAAGGAAAGAAAAGAACGCAGCTACAACATGACAAAGGAAATCCTGCTCAGTGGAAAAGTGTGCGACTGTGTCACTGCCAAACTCTGGCTAAAATGTAAGAACCGAATCGGCACATACAGATGGGACTTTATGAGCAACATCCTCTGGATGGGATCGGCTCTCCCCCTACACAGGAAACTGGTGATCAGATATGGCCTGTTCACATGTGACAACAAAATCCAGGTTAAACCGTGTCAATGATCGAGAGAAACATGCACACAGGAGGCAAGACACTAAAAATGACTTGGAGTTGCTTTGATCTGCTGACTGTTTGGAGGTGCACACCAACGTTCACACCGTACTGCGTCAGAACTCTTCCCTTTTTATACACAGAGGCACTGGTCTTCCTTCCCACATACAACAAATACCTGCATTCTATAATCGTTACAGCTTTGAAGGTGAGCCCTCCCACAAAAATATGTGGAGGTTCATCGAGTTTCATATTCAATATACTATGACAACTAGAGTGTAAACAAACAAATACCATCAGAATTAAAGTGATCAGACAGCAATCACAGGAGAAATTTCATGTGTGAATGAACACCACAAGAGCCTGATGAAGTTACATTGTATCAATGTTGAATTTCTACGATGTAAATATCAACATCTCCAAGATTCTTTTTTTTTTCCAAAGTTGATAAAATTTCACTTAGGGCAATTCCACGGTAACTCGCGTTACAAATAATGGGTACATTTATGGGATAATGAGCCAATATCTTTGTAATTGGAAGGATCCACAAGTTACTTTTTTCATCATTGGTTAAGTAGACATACACCAACTAAATGAATCCAAAACGAAAAATAAAGGACAAACATGTTGGGATTCTTGAATCATTTAATTTTGGTAACTCGCGTTACACAAAAAGGACATGGTCAATTCTATAAAGGCCTCTTTTTGGAAAGTCTCCTCATACTATACAATCCTGATAAAAGTTTTCCTACCTTGAATTGATAGTGGGTTAGGACTCATGAATTAACACTATCAAAGTTGAGTAACAATGACCTGGTAAAATGTAGGGAGCCTTTATATCGGTAACTCGCGTTACGGTAACTCGCGTTACATTATGTCCACTAACACAGGGTGACACAAATTGATGACATACAACTGTTCTGATGGCACTGAATCTTGTGTTGAATATTTTGAGAGATGCTTAGTACATAGTAAAATGAATAAATGTTAAACAAATATTTTACTAATCAACCCAATTGATAGAGAAGAATGTGTTTATTAAGACTAAAAAGAGCTTCACTCCTCATAGAGACCCTGAATATATACCCAGATGATTTAGGTGTATAAGTACATAATTTTCAGAGTGTAAAAATGAAAGATGTTGAAATTTTTAAAAAACAAAACATAAAAGTATCAAACCCTATCGACAAGTTTACAAAGAAGCCTATAATCTTTCAAAAATTAAAATCCTGTCTTTTTGAAAACTCTAATTTCTGTGCAACTGATTGACAAATAGACCAGTTCGTAATTCCACTTTGCGCATGAGCAGAAAAAGTTCATTTGTACCAACAGGCATTTTGGTTTGTAAATTCACTGATATAAGCATCTGTGATGCGATGATTATTCATGTGATCCTTATCTAAATGATGCTTGCCAGCACATCCACCTGACAGCAAGTATGGCATTTTGCAATATAAAAGGAAATAAGCTGTTACTGCATTCAATACAAAACAATGAAATGGATGCTTGCTAAATTGTAAACTGATGGGAGTATTCTGATCCCCTGATCCAAATGCAAGTTCATTCTTTTTTTGAACATGAATTCCATAAATTGTTATGTCGGGCAAGTTTTATGCATTATGCCGCTTTGAAAAAGAGTGAAGTGCCGAACCAACTGAGAGAAAAGAAAGGTCATTTGTACCAATGTGTACATGAGCTACAGTGTCATTACGAACTGGCTTATTACCCTACATCAACTTAAATTTATTAAGCACTCAATTGATCAGTGTTTTAGTAGTAGCCATGATAAAAAAAAGTCATGGGTGTGCATACTCGAGCAGTATTCTAACTATTAAGACCTCCTGATATCCGGACGGGCATCATCTCGGAACTAGACCACCGAACTTCCGCCCAACAGGAAGTGTTGGTTCTAATCCTTATATCATGCAGCGGGTACTGCGTAATTATTCAAATTCATGAAATTCTTTCATTGAGATGTTATTATTGCAACTAATTGACAAATTGCCCTACATCAACATAATAAAAACTGAATTGATCAGTGTTTTATTAGTAGCCGTGATAAAAAATCATGGGCACACATACTTAAGCAGGCCGGATTCGAACCCACAACCTCCTGATCTCCGGACAGGCGTCATTTTCACTAGACCACCGAATAAGGATTAGAACCAACACTTGCTGCTTTATAGCATTCTGTAATAAAATTTCTGTAATACTAATGCAGTAATTTCAGAAGATAAATTTTAGGTTAACCTCGTTCACTGCTGGATGTTTGTACATGTACACATGCAGTGAAAGCCTGGCTAGACTCCTGAATGTGGCATGTGATCAGTGGCCTTGATGCTAGTATTATACAATCACAGTTTATTAGGCTACTCTCCTTTGTTTCAGTCCAGCATAGTGTGTATAACACTGGATTTGATTGTTTTCACCATAATATAGCTCAATTAAGAGTTAAAATTTGCTTACGTTGGTGGAAACTTGTGTTTATAGTCGGTAACTCGCGTTACATACCGGTAACTCGCGTTACATAGTAACTCGCGTTACACTTTTCATTGACATTTTTTAATGTGATGACAGTGTTTATTCAAGTCAACATCCTGTGTACAGTATCAGGGTGTGATGAATTTAGAAAATTATGATTCCCAACAAATTACCTCCACTGCTTCCTTCAGAATGAAAAATATTTCTTGTTTCGGTAACTCGCGTTACATGGCTCAAGGCCTGAACTTTAAGGTGGTGATTAAAAATTTTTTGAAGGTGGTATAGAAATTTTCTCATGAGAGACTGAAGTAGAACCAGTTTGCTTCTTTAAAATGAATTAACTGAAGTGCTAGCAGAATTTTTCTTTAAAAAAAAATGTATTTCAAGTTAAGCATGCATTTTAGCAATTTGGATGACTGAAAAATTGTCTTGAACATTTATAGCTGTTTCTCGGGAAATATTTGACCGATTGATATAATTCTTTGAGTTTCTTCAACTTCAATATATGGGTAATACATAATGAGTAATTCTTTTGCAATATAATAAACTTGAAATTTTAGTGCCATGTCCACATTCCCATGGAATTGCCCCTTATAATAATCAAACTGAAGAAATGATAAGAAAGATGAGCACCAGGTGACACCGTTCATGTATCCAAAGCGCAAAAGTACACACTTGTCATTAGTATCATAAGCATGCCAATGATCACGCATTTTAAATCTAAGCATCTCGCACAGTAAAGGTCAGTTAAGTTTTACTAACAGGCTTCAAAAAAAAAAAAATTTACAACAAACAATATCTACATTTTGGAATTCAGGCAGGAGGAACAATGTAGTTCAACTGAAAGTGACCATTATTTGAACTGATACAAAGTTTTTGAGTTTCAGCCAAAGAGTCCTAGATGAATGTTTTCACAGCTAATTATTGTATGTCTGTGATTTTGAGGTAACAATGTACTATGTTGAGAGCAACATAATCTCACAAGAAAAAGGGAAAGCACCTCAGCAAAAAAAAAAAAACCAAAACAAAACACCAAACAAACATACAAACATCAAAAACATCAATCAAAATGTCAAGTACAATGTACTGCCAAACAAGTTGACAAAGTTTTGTTCTGACAGCTCCAAGACACAAAAGCCTTCTTGTATCCATACAGTTGTGGAACACTAATTTTGTACATTTCCTAAATTAAGTATCCAAGGGTTGCTTTGAAGCCTTCCAAAGACATTGTGTCAAACTCATATTTTCAAAAATCTATCCAAGAAAAGGTGAGAACAGCAGGAGCCACATTGAAACAGTTTTGAGATAACTGGCTTTGATGGTAATAGATGTAGTGAAATAGGAACAAAATTAGATATTGATGAACAATTGGTCACTTCAAAACACCATACGATGGTAGCAACTCTTCAGAAAAAAAAAAGAAAAGTTTTCAATTCAAGAAACACTGCTATTCTTTCAAATTCAGATTGGAGGTAGTCAAGGTAACAAAAGTTTTGTATTGAACAAATATCAAAACTTATCTTTCTCGACTTTAATCAATAATCTGAGGGCTTTGCAGTTTTCTTGGACTTACAATGTACATTGTATCTAGTGCACTTCTCTATCAGGATTACATAATGGCAGGTCTTAGATGTAGATGTGCACATTCATCACATACAATGTACTTTGGACCATGGATGTTGAAGGCTAGTAGTACTTAAAACTAACCTAATAAAAGACATGATGGGGACTTACAACCGTACGTGTGCAAGCTACAGAACACCATTAGGGTGATCAGTCTTCATACAGAAGATCGTGTGTAAACAGGTTTTATCCCAAAAATTATTCTAAACTTCACTTGCATACTTCTTTAGTACATGTATATACATGGACATAAGTATGTACATTGTATCCATTTTGATCACAAACAATGATATCAGTCAGATTGATTGAACCTAGGCTAAACTCCTCTTGTACCAATGTAACTGCTTTTGTACACTTAGTGTTTATGACAGATTTGCTGGATGTAAACCTATTTAATAGCAAGTTTGAAGAATGTCGCTATGATGGTAAAGTCCTTCCTTTAATACAGTATTTTATGTTTTGTCTCAGGCATACAAGCTCAAGCCCACACACTAACAAAAACAACACACACACAATAAACCAAACAAAAGAAACAAAACAAAAAGAGGTTGTAACTGGTACAAGAATGCAGTATGACTGACATGCAACACCAAGCTACTGGTAGGGACAGGAATGGTTGTTGCCGCGTCACTGGCATTCATCAAATATCGTCTTCACTGAAGCTGAACCTCCGTCGAAGAATTTACAAAGTTCTGTATCTGGGCCTCATAATGGAACCATACTGCCATGGTCATGATTCACTGAGCAAACTAAATTGAAATACTGGTACTTCTAATTTAGCAGCTGGATTTGCAGGACGATATCTACATAATGTCAAGATAAAAAAGCATGGATTTGATTTCATAAACAAGAACAAAAACAGAAGCTGAAACTACTAATAGCATTCCATAGAATATAAACAATAAGAATGGCAACTGTTGTATCATGCATTTTCTCTGAACCTACACTGTACACTCTGATTTTAAGCTAAAATAGTTCCTCACTGCCGTTTTTCATGGAGTTGTACTTTCACAACAGAGCAGAAATTCTGTTCCCAAAATCAAAGCTTTAACTTTGAACAGTAGAATGACTCTGACTTGCCTTGTAAACTACGTATTTAAAGGGGAAGGCACGATTCCTGCATGTACAATTGTCAGATTGCAACTGGTCATTCTGTTTGGGAGATAGAGATGAAGCGTACACGTGTATGTTATAGCCGTGTTCGTTATAACGGGAGTGAATTGCAGTATCATGGGACAGGCAGTGGCTGGATGGTTTGAGAACAAATAGATGTTGACTTTACGATGCCATTTGAGGTACAACAATTGAAAACTATACAACTCTTTAGTCTTAAAACACATTGTGATTGTTTTCTACTTTTCTTCAATGTCAGGATATAGCTGACTCTACAGGTCATCAATATATTAGATTTTGAGGTAATCAGAGTGCACTTTAGAAAGAACGGTCATCAGCATCACTGTCAATTATTTTCAATGCCCATTTGGCTATTTTTAAAGTCTGTGGGGGTCGGACACTCCAATACCATTGTACCACATGCCACAGTGTGTGAGACTGCTGGGCTGCATTCATTTGCTTCAATGCTCAGTGTGAATTCACAATTTACTTTGATTTCGTCAATGTAGTACCATGACTCATACAAATCTTCCACGTACAATGTTCTTTGAAACCATTGTTCTACAGTCTAGTGTGCATTCAACCAGACACTGTAGACATTAATAGCACAGAGCAACTCATGATCATCCCCGCCCCCCTCCCCCCCCCCCCCCCCCCATGATACCAAGGCATTGTTATCCACTATGTACACCACAAACAATAGTCTCTACAAATGAAGAGCCAAGGACAAGCACACATACAGTGTACGGTACCGGTATACAAAAACACACAAACACACTGGTCTGGCCTGTCTGTTGGACCACTACAACTAGGTACTCAGTTTTCCAATTTTTACTGGTCCAATCCTGAAAAATTACTGGTCCGGCGATGATTTTTACCGGTCTAGACCGTCGGACCAGGGCCAGCATGCAGTGTTGCACGTACATTATGCACACATGCAAAATGGGACAGCCAGACCTTTGCACATTCAGGGGATGGTTTCATATGAAGTTTGATGTATAATGTACATACATTGTATGGGGATGCATAAAATGTTGATTTGATCAAGTATTTCATTTGACAAACTGCCTGATTAGATCAAATTTGTTGACAATTCCTCTCTTCTGTTGGAAAAGAAATATAGGGGCTTCTGTTACAAAGTTGTATGTTTAGTAATGTTTTGCTCTTTCTTTTAATGTGTGAGAATGCAGTCACTGTAAAATCTGAAAATATTACATGACATTGGGACTTCATCCAGAATACTAAAATTTCAGCACAATTTGAGTTGTGCAGTACATGGGAGTCGATGAAGTTGCAAATTTATATTTGATCTTCTATTCCATTTAAGACATGCACAAATTTACAATTACAATATATAGCAATTCTACACCATAATCAAGAACTTTAGGGGTAATGTTTCTTTATAATATCTACAGTAAAACCAGATGGACAGAAAGGCAGATGTTCCACCAAGATCAGTTCAAACCGAGGTGGGTGAATAAATTCATTCTCACATTGACATTGTTGTCAGCTTAATCGCAACCATTCCTAAAATACTGCCATAATCTGCCAGATCCTCGGTGACCACTTCCCACCACACTGTTAACTTTGGACATTTTGTGTGTGTGTGTGTGTGTGTGTGTGTGTGTGTGTGTGTGTGTGTGTGTGTGTGTGTGTGTGTGTATACACACATGCGTGTCCTTTTTCTTTGAACTGTCAATAAAGAATATTTTTTGTTGGTCTCTAGAATGGCATCCCCTGGCTTTACCTCTAGGAAAGTGAGAAATGTTCAGTGGAGATGTCAGCTCTTGATATATAATGACCAAGTATCATGATATTCTTTGTAAGACAGATTTTAGAAGTCCTAGCATTGGTGGTCGCACCAACATGGGCCTACTGAAATTGGCAGATATGATGATGTCATCACAGCCTATGGCTCACATAGAACTGTACCTGAAATTTTCATCAAAGTTTCCTTCTTTTATTTTTTGGGGGAGGGTAACGACATGAAATCGCTACATCAAATCATTGTAGACTTTTAAAGTGATATTCTAATAAAAATGACTTCAAGTGGGAGAGAGGTTGAAACTGTCACATCATCAACCAAAAATGTGACTTCTATTTATAGTTTTTGGTTATAAACCAAGGGGAGAGAAATTGATAACAGCTTTTGAAGCATATATCCACATGACAAAAATTTAAGGTACACCTGTACCTGACACAAAATCATAATGATGATGATATTGCATGTGTGTTGATCAAAGTAGAGTTTTTAAAGTAACGGATGACATGCGTTATTTAGCCATGTATTTATGCACTGGGCAAGTAACCAACCACCAATCTTCATTGGGGTTTTAATATAATAGATGATCATCTAGCTTGTTTGAGGCAAGTGCTGAATTGCTTACTTTGTGCTTGTTGGCTTCAGATGTCATTATCTAGGCGACTGCGGGTGGTTCAGCATGGGTGACTATAAACACAAACATGGAGTCGTAAAGGAGGTAATCATGTTTGAACAGATGTCCTGAGGTAGACTGTTGACAAAGATCACCAGATCCTGTTAGATGAAAGATGAAAATATAGTCAGTGAACATAATTTATTCCAACATTCATTAGATAAAAATGCATAAATTCCACAAACTTAGGATTAAGGTTCACTAATCAGATAGAATTTCATGCTGCATTACTGGACAGTGCTCAGTCATACTTTCAGTATCATATTGATAACTTATACACATTTGATTACGAAGACACTACATGTTGTACGTGTAGTTGACGACTCTATTAGACACGACGCTCACATGGAAGCTACTGTCTATGCCATTATCTAAGATATTGGGACAAAGTACTTCGAGTTTTAGGTAATTTTGTGAACAGTTATTCTGTGATTAAGAGCCACACAGATTGAATAAGAAGCATCATTTCTCCTTTATTAATAAAAAAATATAACAAATAGAGAAAAGTCGGTAATCTCCCACACAGGAGGTGCACAATGCATGAGTGTTTCACTCACTGTTTACTCAAGCCTAATTTCAAATTGTTTGTTGGTTTCACAAATATCAGCTGACTTGCGAAATTTGTGCCCATGAGACTCTGTGAAAAATAGTTTTCTCCTAAACTGTGAATTATATTTGTTACACTTTGATTTCCTGCCACTCTAACAAGCCAGTGGTAATGCATTGATTGCAGTAGACCTGGCACCTTCTACACATAAGTGACATATTCCAACAGCATACAATGTACTGCAGAACTAAAAATGTCAGACATACCAAGTCTCACTTCCCAGCAACCCATCTTACACTAACTTACCCAGCAATCAATTTCTCATGCCTCCCAGAAGGAAAAAAAAAGGGGAAAAAAGGGGGGAAAATGTGGCAGGAAGACCAATGTAGATTCTACGGTACATTTAGTACAGTACATGTAGATCTACAAAAAGTATTGCCAGGTAGCCCCTAGATCATAGTATATGCACTGTATCATAAAATTATTCTCATTTTTATGGCATGCCATTGTATTTGTAAGTAGAGATAATCAAAAGAAGTCTCTAAAAATTGTGCCATGGATCTACTACTACTACTAGTACTAGTACTACAACTAACACAAGTCATATCATTCATTAGACTCCTTCAGCTTCGACCAAAATTTGGGCAAAAAGGCTCGAAAATGATGCCTTCTTCTACATCAAATACATGAGAATAATGCAAGTAAAACTGAATAAAGTGCGCACAAAACTGCACGATTTTGAATTTCAAAATGAAAAAGCTCAAGAGTCAAAACAGGAGATGACATCTGCTCCCTCCCTCGGCCTCCCCCCCCCCCTTCGCTTGCTTCGCTAAATCGCAGTTTCTCACTACCACCAGCCAATTGGAAAACTTGCCATCTCAGAAACATTTGTGTGCATTCAATTTCACAAATTTCGCTAGAGCCAAGATGATTAAAAACAGGGCTGCCAACCTCGAGTGAGAGTTTGGCATGAGACACTGCGAGGGAGCGAAGCGACCTCCTGGCTAGCGTCTGGCGGCCTGCTGTGCGGCAGTATGTACATACTACCGGTACACAGTCAGTGTATGTAAAGCGATGTAAAGCACACGTCATAGCCATACCTGTACTGTGATTTGCCAAAAGTACAAGCTACGCTCACGCAGTATAGGTAAAAACCAATCGTAATCCAATAGCTCGTCTTTGCGCGCGAACCGAAAACGATTATTTATTGGTTAAGCTTTACACCAGCGCGGGAAACTCTCGAAATTTTGGGCTTGGGCATACCTGTATCGATATTCGGAATATCAGAGAATTTAGAGATATATTTATATTTGTAGTCATGTACATTCCATTTTGGGAGTTTAGCGTGAGATTTCATTTATCAGAGTGAGACAGTCAAAATTGGTTGAATTGCGTGAGTCTCACGCTCAATGCATGAGAGTTGGCAGCCCCGTTAAAAATGCATCCAAAAGTTTTTGTCCATCCAGTGGCAGTTCACGAAAATGTCATGCCACAAAAAAGGCTGTCACCTTTCTTAATTCATGAAAATTTCATGCCGCAAATATATACAGTTAGATCTTGCTTTACAATATTCTAAAAGGACTGTCAGTCCTGTAGGCTATCCGGCTATCCATTTGAAACATTTGAAATTGACGTTCACTGTGACTCTGTGAGCTGTGAACAGTTAAAAATTACGTGCCCTGGCCTGGGCCGTGGGGAACACAGACTCAGAAGTGCAGCGGAGATCTACAAATCATTAAAAATGTATTGACTACTCGACCGCTAGTACAGCTAAAGAGAAGTAGGAGTGTTTGATAGTGTTTGTCCGGCCGTAGAAAAAGCCCGAAGTCTGGTACGATGAAATGATGACGGGACAAGCCTCTGACCACTGACTGAGCACTATCCCACGGCCCGCGTACAATACAGTATGTCTTCCACTCGGGACCAGTCATAGAATTGCTCTTTTCGTCTTTCTAACAACATTGACGTAATGACCACTTTTACTTTTATCAATCTTGATCTTTACTCTCTACTCGTGCTTACTCCGTCTTAAAAATGTTTCAGTTCCGTAAATGAAGCCTGCACGGACGATGTTTCCCAATTTCTGAGTGTTGATTAGACTTCTTAGCCCTTGAGCTGCGAAGCTAGTCTAGTCGTCACTGCACATTTGTAACAATGAGATTACTGTACTAACGTAAATTCACGTGCACGGGATCAAACCATTACTGTGTACGAAAAGACTGTAACCAAAGATTGTTGTACGCTACCTCCACTGCCATCATACCAGTGCATCATACCAGTGCCGTATATACGGCACTGGTGAGAGCGCCATCTGCTGGTTGTAATAGAGTGTGGTCGCTTTGTGAACCACAACTGTACATTTTGTACATGTATTACTATATAGTTTTTGTTTTACTCTCTTTCTTTCTTTCTTTTTCTTTCTTTCTTTCTTTCTTTCTTTCTTTCTTTCTTTCTTTCTTTCTTTCTTTCTTTCTTTCTTTCTTTCTTTCTTTCTTTCTTTCTTTCTTTCTTTCTTTCTTTCTTTCTTTCTTTTCCTTTCTTTCTCTCTCTCTTTCTTTCTTTCTTTCTTTTCCTTTCTTTCTCTCTCTCTTTCTTTCTTTCTTTCTTTCTTTCTTTTTTCTTTCTTTGTCTTCTTCTTCTGCAAGTGAAACAGAAGTTTATTGATAAGAGGGCTCACATGTGAAAAAGTTTATTTCTAAACAAAACACTAACTAGCTAGATAGCAGGCATAGTAAATTTAGAACGAATAGAGATATTCAACACCTAACCACAAAAATAATGTTTTATTTTTGATTTGTTATGGGAGCTTTAGATAAGTTTGCAACTTTGTCCATTTATAAAGAGCTGTTTCTGCTATAGGCCTATACAGTAAATTATGTATATTTGTTACTACCAGGTAATTTGCAATCATTTTGGATAATTGCATTTTTCTAAAAAGTGGGTTTGTTACTTGAAATACAAACAATAGACTGATGCGCAAAATGTTTTAGGTTGTGCGGACCACTAAAATGGTCTTGATGTATGGGAGGGAACATCGTTAACACCTTTATAATAAATCAGTATATCTCTGTGTTCCGAGAGATTGTATTATAAAATATCAAGTAGCTACATAGGCCTAGTCATCAAGTCTGGAGATGTTGCCCTACATTCATAGTTTCTTATGCCTGTGGCTCGAATGACCCCTATAATCCCTTTGTGATATGCCCCGGCCTCGACAAGGTAAAATAATGATAATCAGCAAAAAAAAAAAAAAAAAAAAATGTCACGCGTAGCAGTCCCATTATACTGCTGGCATTCATAGGAGACCCCTCCCCCTCTCCCCGAATTATGAAGAGCACCTGTCATTTTTTAACGAATTCTGACTTGAAAAGGCAAACTTTAAGTCATTTTTAAATGAAATTAGGACTTTTTGTGATAAGGACTTCTAGGGAGGGCAATCTCAAACCATGCCAGTGCCCCTGAATCGTTGTTTGATATGTGACCTTGCATCACAAAACTAAAAAAAAAAAAAAAAAAAAAAGTCAAATACCCGATTTTACTTGCGGGACTTAAAATAGGTAAAACAATTAAAATCCTCCGTTTTGTATATTTTCTGACAAAGCAATATTCTCTGAAAAATCAACATTCTTTTTTCTACGTTTCCTTAAGTTTGGGGTTACAAAACTAATGGGAAATTGTGTGTGTGTGTGTGTGTGTCTTTAGTTTTTCTAGAACACATTCATTTTGAAGTATAGTTTAATCAGGTGTGACTTGAAGGCCCCTTTTCATTTTTATTTTCTTAAAAACCCTTTACACACTCTTTACTTTCCGACTCTAATAACTTTTGATAAGATAGTGCCACTGCTTTGAAAGATCGTACTTGTCAAAATTACAATGTGCTATTAGAACATGCACACTTTCAGCTTAATCTGATAATCTCTTTGTCGTATTTCAATGCCTTGGACTTTTCCATTCTGTTTCTTGTTTTATTGAGTGCACAGAGTACATAGCAGATTGAGAAAATTAAGCACTCGTTTTTTAATTGACCCTTAACTGCAATTTCTCTTTTTTTCGGTAAACGTACTATTCCAAAGTATATAGACTAAAGGGCTTTTTACACTTGCAAATTTTTGCTTAGTCCCGTACCAACGGTGGGGCTAAAGGGGGGGGGGGGGGGAGGGGGGCCTAGAATCTGCCATAAGCTGAATTGCCATTGGTGATTTTATGACAAACTTCACATTTAAAATGCTGCTGTAACTTTTCTCATAGGAATGGAATTGAACGTTATAAGTGACATTCTAACCTTTTAGTAGGTCTATTGAATACAACATTAAGGAGTTCCTTCTGTTAATTTCATGTACATCATTGAGTACATTATGATGCACACAATTCAGAACATGGATAAGATAATGGTACAATATTTACACCAATAGAAATGAACACAGTGTTTCCAATTGCAAATAGTTGCAATGAAATTCGCAACTGTTTTCATTGCCGCAAACAATGTTCAAAATTTCTTTGCGATAAGAAAAAAACTGTGACGATGAAAACTGTTTTCGAATTTTACTGCAACTATTTGCGAACTTGATCATTATTGATCGCAACTATTGCCCGTACGTACGGCCATGACTTTTTATCATGACTACTACTGAAGTACTGATCAATTCGGTACTGGTTTACATCGATGTAGGGCAATCTGTCAATCAGTTGCAATAAAAAGACCCCTCGACGGAAAAATTTCATGAATTTGAATTGATCGCAGCTGTTTAAGAACCCTGACGAAACCTAAAATATGCTACGTTCGCAAACATTCGCAGACATTTTTGTGGCTCAGTCAGATGTCCCATTTTCATACAGAAGCCATTGGAAGGTCCAATGAAAAGTTATTCTAAGAAAATGCACGAAACTATTTTAGATGCCATTTATACATAATACAACATGCACAACTGGATTTCATTTGTTTTCTGTTGTTTTCTATAACGCTTTAAATCTATTCCCTTATATCGTTTAACTCATGATCAGGAACGATTTATACTCACAATGAAATTCTGTAACATGATTCTGGAAAGTTCAGTTTTGTCAATTTATAATGATAGTCTCATGACCTTATGCAATACATATAAAACAGGAAAACGTCCAATGTAGAAATTCGTTATAGAGATGGACTACATGGTTATGATCATGGACTTTTCGCATTTTGCTACAAACATTTCCGAATACAGTACAGGATTTACTATATCCTATGAATAGTACCCTGTACTAAGCCAGCACAAATAATCTCTTCGTGACAATAAATAAATATATATACAAAGTTATGTTTGTATCATTGAGAGTTGAAGGTGAACTTTTTTTTTTTTGGGGGGGGGGGTTGCTTAGGCCTACCTTTTAAAGATTTGAAGGTACAATAGGTACACGTAGTGCTTGTGCAATACACGTCTTATATACTATGTGGTCCCACACATTCGGTTACAGTTCGTTATTCAGAAGATTTGTAATTTTGAAAAATGAAATAAGGTTCGTTATTCCGAAAGTTCGTTATTCTGATAATGAAAAAAAGGTTCGTTATTCCGAAGGTTCGTTAATCAATAAACGAAATAAGGTTCGTAATTCCCCGGCGTAAATCAGAAGGTTTGTTGGCGTGCACCTTCCCTCCCCCCCCCCCCATTTTTTATTTTATTATTTTTTTTATTAATGAACTTTCGGAATACTATGTTTTGTGGCCCACTTTCATTAGGTTTGCATTCGAATTCATGAAAAATGTGTTGAAGTTAATGATGCAAAGCTGGCATTCGATTTTGCGCCAGATGAATAGACGTTCAATATCGTCCCAAAAGCCAATTTGAATTTCAATCATAGGCACACGGCTCCGCACTTATAAATGTTGAAATATCAGTCAAAACAATCAAGTTCTGTGTAGTTCTGTTTAATTTGTAAACCACATTTCTAAATACTTTGCAATCAATGCTAAGGCCAGCCTGGCGTATAGATCTGTCCGAATTCGAGATATTCATGTACTCTCTTCGAACCGTAATAGTCGTATCAACGGAAAGTACATGTAGGCCTATTTGTTCATAGAAAGTGGAGTTTTAGGAGTTGTTGCTTCATCAACGTTTTGTCAGAGGAATGAGAAATTTCACTCTAGGGCAAAGGTCCCGTTTCGTTCAGATGAGGAGCTACAAAGCATAATATTATACTGAAAATAACCATGCCCAAATGTCTCTTGGTAGATTTCCGTTCATCAGCGCGGTGCTGGGGTGCGAATTTCAATGCATCTCACGTAAACTTTTAACATGAACGCGCTTTTTGCACGTTTATATGAGAAAATCATGAAATCGCACGCTGATGAAATTAAATTGAATGAAGTAGTTAGCTTTTTGGATGTTGATCGCGGTGTAACATTCCACCTGGCATGAAAGTGAAGGATTGCATTGTTTAATCCAATGCAAATCTAACGACAGTAGGCGGGGAAACCTATAATTCTGGGGATGTGAAAGAAAGATATAACACATCTAGACTGCTGAAACATGTAAATCGGATACTCATCAAGTTGTTAGCAAACATTGCAATTTAGCAATTAAAACAGTGATGCTTTATAATTCAGTTTTGGTAGTGATCGGTTTCTCAAGATTATGCAGACGTATAGGCAAGGATAGGCTGGCCAGTCTGATCATAGATTATTACTGGAGCCTGTTATTCTTGAACCACCCCGATAAACATGTATAATAATGTGTTAGACCGGAGCCCCATTTCATAAAAAGTTGATATGAGAGCAACTCTTGCTGAAATGGCAATTATCGTGGTAACGACAAGAATCCACCTTCCTGATTGGCTGTTGTTATTGAAAGTTGCCATTCCAGCAAGAGTTGCCATCCTAACATTTTTTTTTAATGAAATGGGGCCCAGGTTACACTGTATTGTCGCTACATCATTTTGACGTAATTACGTAGATATCTTAATCTAAGTCTGCAAATTGCAAACATAATGTGTGACGCTTTTGTAAAGATTCACGGTGAATAGAAAAAAAAAGATGGGATATCAGATTTGCAAATATTACATTGATCAGTAAGTGAGAAAATCACCCCAGAACTTACTTATATTTTTGTTGTTCTGTTTATTCTCGGTATCCTGGTGTGAAAATACACATTAACATCGTGCATGATATCTACTCCATTCACTGCCATTTATTTTGTCATTGCAGTGAACGCACTCTATACCTCCACAGACAACATAGTAAGACGCACACGCGGAACAAGAGGGGACAGATTTAAATCATGCATGATATAGCCATTCATTTTCCATGCTTATTTGTATTTACTTACTTTTTTCATTGACAAGTGGCATCAGATTGTTGAATTTCAATTGTAAAAATGCAAAAGCTCCCTCGTGTGGCATCCTCCCTCTCACAAGGGATAAGGATAAGAGGGCACCAGAGATCGAGCATATTAAACAGCCCTATAAACTCCGGTCGTAAAATACCGGGATCTAGTAGCCCACGATGTGCGCAATGCGCTCATGATATGTGTCCCAAAGAGATTGTATACTATACAAGTTCTCTCTGTATTGTGCTCATATTATGCTCGGGAGATCAGATTCTCCAGTTTGGTATGAATTCAGGTGGGAGAATCTCCCATAGAAACCCTTATTTGCTTTGCGTATTTTCGAAAGTCCTTCCTACTGTGGGAAGGGGTATTTTTCCCCCTACCAAACTCTCTTCAGCTAAGTCTCTTCCCTCCCTCGCCTATCATCCTTCAAGTTTTGCCCCCTTCCATCTCTAAAAACGTATCAAGTTCCCTGCTCATCCTCAAATTTCATCTCGTTATTGACAACTGTTTCCTCTGGCTTCCGTTCCGCAGCTCACAAGGGACCTTGGCGTGTCAGTCCGAAATCGGATTTGGTGACCATTTTATCAAATCATCTGCTGAACTTTGGTTACTGCAACTCCGGTCTTCTTCTGTGACTTGCTGAGGATCATGCGTCTTTTCGCAGATGACGAGTTCTTGTGTCGAAGTACTCTTTGGCCTGCTCCAGGACAAATTGCGTCAGCCCTTGAACTTTGGTGAAAATTCGCAGAGTGACGTCTTTAAGTCGTTTCGGGAAATCGGCAGGCAGCTGAAATTTGGGTAACAAATTATGGTTTCTTGTAATCAAATCTCGCAGGAGGTACCTGCTAATACCAATCTAGTCCTGTACATTTTATCTTATGTCTCTTGAGCGTTTCGTGAGTTACGGTGAAGTAGATGCATATATCAAGACAAACTCATATGCTGTACTGAGAGTCTGTTTAATAGGTATTGCTCTTCAAAATTACTGCATTATAACTGCAGTCGCTTAGAAACAATTCTGTCTGCAGAAAATATAATTCACGATGGTATTCTTGATATTCATGAAATGTATTCTTCATACAATGGAGACTCGTCACTCTGTCCGTCACACATTCATAGAATATAAAGAGACCTCATGCACTCTCTCTCTCCTTTGCATTTATTGTAACTTCTTTCAGAATCCACACCATACATACCAGCATTAGGAAGAGACATTCATTGTATATCTCTTGATGCGGTAACCGCTTGATTTTCATTTCACACTGATTATACCTCATCCTCTGTTAGGAGTCTTGCCTCAACCGTGCTGTTTTCCTGCCACTTTGTGTAGAACGGAATTTCCAGGAGGGGATTCTCGTCGCACATGCCGTAGTCGAAATCCGATACCTGTGGGCAAAATGGAAAATCATGAAAGGACCCCTCTTTAAAACTGTAATTACTTGTTGGAAAATTTTGAACATGAACGAGCTAGTTTTTCACAAACGTGACAATACTTGGTGAAACTGCAGAGGTATTAGGTTTTAGAGCAGATATGAAAATCAGATGCATTACATTTTACAGCTTAGTCCTAAATGCAAACGCACTTTATTTACATGCATCTTAAAAATGATCAACATCACCTTTATCTACCATCCCTGAAGTGCAATCTCTTGTATGTTCACAGGTGATACTTTACAGATGTTGAGACCCTCTGGAATGAATTTTAACCCCATAATCTACTTTACGGATTATACAAAATCAGTATTCAACTTGTTGGTGTGGTATCAATTGATGCCATCTTACACTATTTGTGATATAGTTCTAATTATTTTTTGAATCAATTCACTCATTTTGCCTCCATGTGTTTTACCAAGAACACAAATATGCTAGAGTAAGGAGCTTGGCTAGAGCAATTCGACAGTTTCGCACAGTCGCCTGGGATGCCTCCTCTTGTCACCCAATCATCTTAAGGACATATCTTCAATCACATAGGTAAAGTTGATTGACTTTTGAACCCCCTCTGCACAGATGAAATATGTTCCATTTATTTTTATCTACATTTTTCCCCATATCGCAAGATGTTTGGTCCCACAACTATAATGGAATTTTTGGTTAGAAACTGTCATTTGAGCAAAATCTTGATGTCCTTTGACCTTCCCCTATCATTTCAAGCTATTTGTTACTTCATTTCTGGCCTTCTTATCTGATAATATTGGCGATGGGCACTCTAACTTTATACGCTATAACTAAAATAAAATTCGTAATCACAGTAAAGTGATCTTCGACCATGAACTTAAATCTATCACGTTCACGCAAATAATTACCTTTACTGTACATTAGCATATCGCAAAAACAATCTGTTGGATGGATGGACGCAGGAACAACCCGAAAACATAATGCCTTCGGTCCGGAAGCATAAAGCGTATTTCAGCCAAATTTTTATCCTGACAGATTTGCCCAAAATCTACTTAGCGCATCTATTGTGGCATACTAATGGAGTGTGTTTGTATGCGTTTGTTATTATTATTATTATTGTTGTCATTATTATTAGTGCAATAACGAGCTGTCGGATGGACGGAAGGACAAAATGACAGAACGACGGACAACCCCAAATAACGTAATGCCTTCGGCATTTTCTCTGGCTGAGGCAAAATATCAACGTACCGTTATCTCCAAATTTTCTGCGCGCCAAATCTCTCTATCTGACGACAGACTACCTTCGTCATCGTCGACCACCAAGCACTTTCTGATGTCGGCCGGGTCGATAGTGCGCAGCTGCAGAGGTATAGAAAGTAGTTACACATTCATATCAACCTATCAAGTAAATTTAGGTCAATTTTGTGACCAGTTATCACGAAAAAAAAGAGAGTTGTCGTTATATATAACTACATTACCTGTGCATTAGAGCTCGTGCTGGCCTTCTTGTATTAATCTTGCATAAATGGCTGCCGCTGAGCAGTGCAAAACACACTCGGCTTCTCGTAGTGGATTCCAGAGTTACTATCGGGAGGATTCTTGGATAATTCTCTGTGTAATGTGCATTATATGCAGTATACTGATTGTTTCCTGGGCTTCTGCATAAAACACGTGGGATTCAATCACTGGGATTAATCAATAGATTTTAAAGCGTCAAGATACTGATCACTTCATATACGATAGATTAAAAAAAAAAAATGTGGCCGATTTGAAAGTAAGATTTCTAGTACAATCATTCCAAACGTAGAAAAAGAAAAAGAGCACCACAGCAAGACATGCAACAATGCAGATATGAAGAGGATAGACACAAAAATAATAAGGAAAATGAGTCAATTAATGAAAAAAATACAGAAAACAAAAGAGAAGCAAGCATTCTTATACCTTTTCATGGGCGTGCTGAATTTCAACAATGCACTTGTACAGTTGCCGATTGTGAATACGATCGAGTATCTGGCGTGCTTTCACCATGCCCTCTGACGACGACCTCGAACGCATGATTTCGTGGATGATACTGTCGTTAACCTGGTAAAAGGCTTCCGGGTCTTTCACGCACTCCCGCAGATTGTACTCGATTCTGGCCACAATGAATAATGACATTGGAGCCTAAGGAATTTAAAAACTTACAACAGTTGCACAAACTTATATTTCCAGTAGTGCATTTGCCTCATTTAAGGTGCAAACTCTTTGCCTGATGACAGTTGCTATAAGATAAAAAATTATGCTCACTGAATATAGAAACTAAGATGTGAAGGAGGGCAGAAGATCGATGAATATGGATTGAAAGACGAAAAATGACGGAGAGGAGACCTTGTGATTAAAGGCTTTAAATTCATTTTCATATCACGTGTAACTTTCAAATTCACTGTTCGGTATTACTTTCTCATTTAATTTTTGGTGTAAAAAGACAGAATATAATATGTAGCTTATAGTTAATTTGATACAGTTGGCGCTTTGATTTTCTTGGACATCCTTGACACGTCACGTCCACAATCAAGCTTGCATCGAAAAGTGCGTCTCTTTGTTGTCATTTGATTCTCTTGACTCTTACTTCATCTATAGTTTGTCTGAGATTGCTATAAAGACTAACATCAATTTGCATTATTCCCCCGCACCCCCCCCCCCCAAAAAAATGACAATAATCGGCATAGAAACAAACATCAGTGAACATCGCAAGGGAATAACGTGTACAGTTAACTTACCCATTTCTTCCGAGAAATAAAAGATGTTTGGACGCGGCGAGAAGTGCATCTCTCAACCTACAAGTAGATGAACAAACTTGAATGATTTTGTGTAAGATTGTTGTTGTGTCTAAGCTTTATTTCAAGAATTGCAAGGCTTGATACCATTATATGTCTATGAAGACGGTCTGACATGTTAGATCAAACTTAAAAAAAGTACAACAAAATCAATTGACCTGTATATATGCCTCAATAAAAAACCAGTTGTTGTTCCAGATCCATTATCTCAATTTAAGTGGTACATTTATCAACAGGTAGAATGCATCTATCTATGATGTGTTACTTCCAGTCATTTATTTATTTGTTATCTACACTTCTATTTGAAGATTTGTTCGAGGCGAAGGACATTTCCCTTTACATAATTAGTTCTTCAATTTTTCCTGGCGAATTTACAAACGCAACAAATTCATTGATCGTAGGTACAACGTGGCATAATTACAAGCAATAACAAATTGGCGTTTTAATGGTTGCCTGGTTGTGACAAACGGACACTGAAAATGGAGATTCAATTGGTGTTGGAGATAACGATTTGATTTCACTTCCTTCTGGACATCTTGTTTAATGAGAATAATAACTAGATTTCTTTTTCCTCAGAAAACGATTGTAATTTCTCTTCATTCAATTGCTTACATGATTTCGATGATACAGGTGACCCGATGTCGGTAAGCAGCGTAGTGTAGACTACGTCTGGTGAAGAACATGCGGTTTAACTCGCTAGAGAGCTGAAGAGAACAAGTCATATTCCACTGCTGTTGCGGTACATAACTTTATGAAGCCTATTGAATATGAACATTTTGACTATCATTATCATCTATATAGATCTCGTTCGCGATCCAGGAAAGGTGAATTGTAGTATCAAAGGTACCGTAAGTGAGGGGACTGTTATATACAAGTTCACTTTTTAGCAGCCCTTCAATTTTCATTTTCGGTCTTTAATGAAACAAGATTTCTATATGTGATATTATGTTATGTGAACAGTTGTAAAAACATGTATATTGTTCGGAAATTAAATAAAAAAAAGGAATGAAATCCTTCTGTGTAAAAAACAAGATTTATATAATGTCATATTCATAACTCAGTGCATTATAAACTGCGTTATCAACACAAAAATACATCCGACTGAAAACTTCCATAGTCCGTCTTTTTTTTTACGTAGAAATAAATTGATCTTAATATTGTATACGATATGCAATGGTAATTATAGCAAAATTGCACTTTGGAGTAATGAAGATCTGGTTGGTATACCTTGTCTCTGAAACAGAGCTCCTTCCTCACCGCTCCACCCGGACGTTGGATTTCACCGACCCGTACGAAAGGGAGGATGCGTGAGAATTCGAAGGCCGACTTCATCCCGAGGAAGTGAGCATCTCGAGCAAAGTAGTCGCACTTGTCAACATCGACTCTGTTGACGCTGTTGTTCACAATTTGGTACAGGTAGAACTTGTCCCCTCGGATCTGAAAAATGATTATGCCGGTGCACACTAAACCAATTAACATGTAACTATCATCGTCTTAAGACATTGAAGTCATATTATGTTGCTGTAAAGGATAATTTCTGAATGTTCTCAGTCATCCAGGTAAAGTATCTCATGAACTATATCAGTAAATCTAGTCAACTGGACTTACTTGTAATTTGGAATAGCGACGTTTCACGTCCTCTCTGGGACGCTTCATCAGCCAATCCCGACTGATCTTTGGCGGCAATTTATTGGTTGTTGACCCATAAAAAGTACTAGTGAGTCCAGTTGACTAGATTTACTGATATAGTTCGTGTAAAGAATAATATTCCTCTAGTTATTGCTGGGCAGGCGTCAGGTCCACGATACTAGCTTACGTATTCACTTTGATGTACAGTATATTTAAGGGTAATTTGTTAATCAGTTGCAAGTTCAACAAATCGACAAAACAGAATCATCTATTTGAATCAACTCCATTTCCTACAGCCTATTTGATTACCAGTTGTTTAATACAACGTTAATTATAATTCTAAATGACTTTGTTCAAAGTTATCTCATCATGAAACAATTCACGGGCTCATCTAAATGAATTATTGGAACAAACTTTGTGTTCATGCAATTGTAGTTATGATTGTGCATATCATTGTTGTTGTTGAAAATGGAAAAAATGAGAAATGAAAATGAACATAGAAATAGATAATATGCTGTATCACGCAAGTGTCAGTAAGGATAGAACCATCACTGGATATCGGGTGGTAGCTCAGTAGCATATAGCAATCAGAAGGTCGTTGGTTCCAATCCCACACAAGTATGTTTACTTATGATTTGTATCTTTTTTTGCGATATTCTTTGTTTGAATTTCACTCAATATCAGGCTCATTTTCACAATGAAATTAGTATGAACAAAAATAAGCAACTGAATTTTTCTCACTTGTGCTGCTGAATCACATTCTTTTTGTTTTACGACATACAATGTATAATTTTGCAAATCATACTATGTATATGGTTCGTTTATTTACTTCGATGTATATAGGATATTTTTTTTTAATTGATTGCAATGAAACAACTCGACGCAAGATTCATTGATATGAATATCATGCATTCTTATGCATTTTCTAGAGATATTATTTTGTGACCACATTAAACAGATATATTCAATGAGGTGGCAAACGGATCTTCTTTAATCTCATGTAAGATATCCGGTGCTGAAGCTAGTGTAGACGTAGTGACGAGAAGCGGGAAAGAATTCCACTGTTATCTAACCGAAGTTGATCACTGTTTTAAGTTGGTTCATGCAGAAAAAGGAACAATTTGTTAGTTTTCTTTCTGTTACTTTCTTTGTCTAAGTGCAAGATACATCATGATAGGCAAAAGATATAATACATTTAGTTTTGTTTTCAGTGTGGGAAATTATCTGGTGTGAATGGAATTCCATTACCAGTTCGTTGTTCGGCTGTCTGCTCCTTCCAAGGATTAGCTCGCATATGAACTCGATCTCATCTTTGTGGATCTGGAATTTCCGCATCTTCTGCTGCAGATTATATTTCTCGGTAAGGTACTCGAACATGACCACGGACTGCTCTTCATGCTGCAATGTAAACAAACAAAACATACAAACAAACAAACAAACAAACAAGATCGTTGACGAGGTAAGAAATTACTGAACAGTGCATGAGTGATGGGCAATAGTTTTACCAGAATCTACTCAAAAGACCAACCAAACGTAAGTGACGGTTTGTGGTACATCACTTTGTCATTCCGCTTGTGTGTCACGTGATCACTTTCGTCACAAAAAAAAAAAAAACCAGAAGCACCGACCAAAAAGGTTTCATGTTGGCAAGTTGATAAATTGTAGATGCAAATTCTTTTCAAAATTAAGAGAAAGTGTATATTACAATACGCAACATGGACATGCCAAAGCAACAATTAATACACACGTGTGGACATGTAAGTGCAGCGTAAATAACTCGGAAAAAGTCGATCTCACGAAAGTCGAACAATATCGAGTATTTAAGTCAAAACAATATACACATAGGCGTGTGTGCGTGCGTGTGTGTGTATGTGTGTTTGTGAGTGAGTGCGCAGTGTCCGATTACAATACGTAATGGAAGCCTTCTTACCTTCCACTTTTTTCCCTCCTCTTGTTGTATTATGCTCTCAAATACATGCGAGAATGGACCGTGGCCGAGGTCATGACATAGACCAGCGATTTGTATACACGCGATCTCATTGGCTTGGATGCTGGGCTGGTGGCGCTGTAACGTTGTGGCAAGTGTTCCCGCCAAATGGCTGACACTGCAAAGACATACAAAAGGATTTGTCAGGAAATTATTGCTTCATTCTCACTATGATTTGTCTAAAGCTTGATCTCGAAGCCAAGCGTTTCAGCAAATATCATCAATATCAAAGTTAATACTCAGTCACTGTTGTCATAATAGTATGTCATGCCAAAATAATGATACACATTATGACCAAGATAAAACGGCTACAACTGAAGACCTTGCATTAATACTAATTGAAACCCCGCGTTAATTTCAGACGGAAAAAAGGAAAAAAATTATGCTTATATACCTGTACGTTTTATTACTGATATCTTCTTCAACAGGACAGTAGTAAAGAAGTAGTAGTAAAGAGGTTTCATTTTGAAACGGTAAGATAAACAGATTACTATAGGAGATATGGGGAACTGGTCAGGAGTGCTGTCGTAAATAAACTTATTCAAATCGTATGAATTCTCTGTCATTCATGCTCTGGAAAAGTTTTCATCGTTGTCAAATTTGGTCCTTGAATTCATAAATTGTTTAAACTATCTATTATTTAAAAAAAAAAACATTATATACAGAAAAAGTCCCGTGACATTTCCGGATATTAGTGTACAAATTCCATTCTCTGATCTACGTAGAACGAGAATAAAAACAACTGATTTTCATACGCTGAGAAACTTCGGTTTTCTTTTGCAAACTTTGACTGAGTGCTAATTAAACAAACTCAAAACCTCGACACTGTAATTTTGACTCTGGCAATTTCTAACTGTTTGATCCTACAGAATCGCAAGAAGGAATCTTTTGACTTTTGTTTTTGGAGGGGGACTTCATCACAACATACATAGTGCTTCGACACCTGTTATGACTGTATTTAAAGGCTCCATAGTCCCTTATTGCCTGATGTAAGAGGTCGTTCTTGACAGTCATAGAGCTATATATAGTCTATGGGATTTATCAGTTTTTTGGTTTTTTATTATCATGTCTTAACTCACTGAGAAAGATTCATTCTATGATAAATAGGTAAACCGGCATACTGATTAAGCTGATTACCCCAAGCAATGGTCGAAACGAGTATGGACTGCTCCAGGAAACACGTAGCAGGCACCACCGAGTTGTTTGATGTATCGCAGCCGCTGGAATTCGGGCGTATCGATGATCCATTGGCAGTACTCAGGGATCTGAATCGTGCCATGTATAGGGTCATTAAACCCCTGCACAAAAATGCATAAATTAGAAGGCTTATTCTTTTTTTTTCCATCCAAATGATGTGATGAAGCTCTATTCTATCTATGATGCAAAACTGATGAACGGAAAATAACCTGAATATGACCACAAACTATCTAACGCTGGTCATTCGTTTCGTATACGCTCAGCAACCGTTGCGCTTTCCTTCGTTACTTTTCTACGATAGCAATACGGTTAGCATATTATACTCTCATCATTCGCTAGCTGAACGTCTGAGAACCAGATTGTGCCCGAAAATTTGGGCGTATCCGGACTTACCCAAATTTCACCCCGAATAATTGCAAATTTTATTCGCTGCAACTTATAAATGTCAGTCTTATTCGCAGACTTGATCGAACACGGAAATTTGCACAGAGAGTAACAGGCGCAGAGCTGACTTCGGTGTGGGCACTTCAGGACTAACGAACGAATTAAGATGTTTCATATTAGGATGATTATTACAATTAGGGCTGAGAGGTATTACATTTTTTTTTATTTTTTTTTTAGGGTTGCATGGTATTACATTTACGGTTGACATTACATTGTATTACATTCTAGTTGTCAATGGTTATTTCATTTAGCCTTGATTTTTACATTTAGTGTTAAAATGTGTTGCATTTAGCCTCGATATTACATTTAGGGTTAAGATGAATTACATTTATGGTTGATATTACATTAAGGGTTGAAAAGTATATTACATTTAGGGTGGTTTAGGATGGTTAATACATTTAGGGCTAAGATGTATTACATTTATGGTGGACATGACATTATGTAATATGTATCACATTTAATACTATAGAGTTGTCTGCGGTTGTCTCAGTTAGCCCTTGATCTATTACATTCAGCATCGATATTACATTAAAGTGTACGTATTGCATTTAGCGTCGATATTACGTTTATTGTTGAGATGTATTACATTCAGGGTTGATATTACATTTATGGTTAAAAAGTTTTACATTTGCGGTTAATTCTTTTTTAATGTATTACATTTATGGTGAATATTGCATTCAGGCTTAAAATGCATTACATTAAGGGTGATATTACATTGGTGGTTAAAAGTATTACATTTAGGGTAGATATTACATTTGGGGATGTCCACGGTTATTACAGTTAGGATTAAAATGTAGACCCTTTTACATTTAAGGTGGATATGACATTTAGGGTTGATATTGCATTTAGGGTTGAAATGTATTACATTTAGGGTGGATATGACATTTAGGGTTAAAATGAATTATGTTTAGCGTTGTAAACGGTTATTACATTTAGGGTTAAAACGTATTACATTTAGGGTTGATATTGCACTTAGCATCAGCGTTATTACATTTGGGGTTGATACACCCCAATCAGTCGCATTAATTCTCTCGCGGTCTCCCAACGATCCAAGGTTTTGCGTTCTTTTTGACGAAATCAGTAGAACTGACGGGGGTAATGATATAAATTTGCAGGAGCTATAAAAGCAGACGTAAAATTCAACGTCATTTTTGCACTCTCTTCCCTCCTCTGCTGTGTTTTGCGCAGAAAAACGGAGTGTCACGACAACATAATAGTGCCAGTTCAATAATGCGAAAATAATCTTTTCACGAAGGCTGTTCAAAACTACACCACGCATCCATTAACGCTTCCCGTCTACGACGGAGTCATATATCATTGTACATGTATATGTATAAAAATGTCGCGCGTAATGTCATCTGACATGTAGGTGTCTTGTGTACATTATTTGCCCCGCGTAAATCCGTTTTGCATAATGGAAGAAAAGGCGGACTTTGCTCATTCGACAGGATAATATAAAGTACAAAAGACTAAAGTTATACCTCAAATCACCGATGACTGTGATTTGTAAGTTAAGTGGCAGTGAATGGCCAACACCTACCTTTTGGGCATTCATTGATTGTTAGTACACACGCATGCCGACGAACTGGAAAACTTAATGTAACTGATGAAGATCCTTTGCTGTCGGCTGAGCCTGACTGCCACATTTACTATGTACCTTGACACCGTTTTGACATTGTGCACAGAATACATTTACTGTCCCCGAGCGATATTCGCGTTTCTCCCTCTGCGCTAGAATGCTTCTTGTACCAGTTCATGCATCGACGACAATGTCTTTCATCCCATATACAACGCAAGCAGAGAGAGGGAGAGAGAGACTGAACTGCGCCAAATACAATACGTTTTGGATCAATAGTTGGAGGAGCAAAATACCAGTGATATGGCGATGAGAAATCCCCACCTACACCAGGGATCCCACCTGGTAGAATACAATAAACTCGTCACGCCAGCTGCAGTCAGCATATGGGAGGGGTGGAGGGGATGGGGGTGGGGATCGGATGGAAAAACCTTTGAGTATTTATGATAACATTTTGTGTTACACCTCGACGTGTCTCGTTTCTCTTGGTAGGTGTCTCTCAATGTGTACATATCCGGGGTATACATCCTATTGTGTATGCACCACCATGGTAGCTCCATGATACCACGTATACCTGTGTACGTTTGTGTGTGCGTGTGTGTGTGTTTTGGGTGTCGCAAAGAACTTTTTTGGTTCAATTTCCTAAGAAAGCACCAAATTTGTCACACAAAATGCATAACACAAACCGTAATATTTCGATTTTAGACCAGCGCCAACTTAAATTAAGGAAGCTTATATTAACGAAAAGCTAAAGCTTATTATAGGAATTAAAGGGTTCCAAGGAAATGTCAGTTTTAGCATCAATAATCAATGGAGATCGGAAATGATTAAGAATGGACGAAAACGAATATTCATATAAAAAAGGCCTACGACTAATTTCTATATTGCAGCAAAACCACTGAAATATAACTAGGGGCCTATTCATTTGGCTTTGTGATATCATGGTCTCGCGAAGAATTTTCGTCTCAGTTAGATTATGCAAATAGTAGGCAACAAGACGGGCCGAAATATAGTTGACCAACATATCCAAACATCGTGCATAATAATGCAAGTTCAATGAATTTACAGCTTTTCCTGACATTGCGAAAACCTGCCCGATGTAAGTCGATATTGCAATAACCAAAGCATTTAAACGGTAGCCCATAAGTATTTAGCACGGCCGCGGAACCAGGGGGAGGGGAGGGATAGCTCTTCACAAAAAATAGGAAAATTTCTGAAAACGAAAGAAAAAAAAGCTTCATAAAAAACAACAACAAAATTCAGGACTTCCTGAAGCTTGCGCTTTGCTATCCCTCCAGTCGAACGTCGGGGGGGGGGGGGGTGGTAATTAACCTTTGCCCCAAAACGTAGGATTAATGTATACTCTATATTTTGCCGCTGAAAACATCAGTAACTCCGATTTGAGTCAATAGCCAAGTACTCCGTCAGTTGGTGACTACACCTACATGATCATGGCAATATTCTCGACGTCATCTTGGTCCGGCAATCTGACAGACTGCTATTTTCTCACTCACGAGTTATCCCCGGCATCTCCGACCACTCTGCCGTAGCCTACTTGTTTCGTTTTGACAAGCCAGAGAGGAATGATGCTAAGTTCTCATCTCGCGACATAAAAGACATCAACAGGACTGATTTTGCCAACGATGTGTCTGACAGAACATTACGTCCTTGGCAACAGCAGACGTTGATGATGCTGTGATCTGCTGGTGATGATGATGACGTTCGTCCTTCACTGGCGAAGACGACCACAACTTCTAGTAACACTACATTCCGTGAGTGCGAAGATGGCTTATCAGTCCGATCCTCGCCCTAAAAAGCCTGGTGCAGTGTGGACATGGAAATGCCGGAGGTACATCAAGCTGAGAGGTCGCTCTGCTTTTCCGTCGCTGCCGTTTTTGCTCCTGCTCCTCCACACGTCTCACTTCGTAACCTGACACACCAGAGCTGACCACGGATTGCCAGGCAGATCGGTCTTGTGCCGTTGTTTCCCATGTGTCCGGGTTGATGCTACAGCATTTCATGGATGCTTTCAGTGTGTCCTTGTAGAGCTTCCTTTGACCTCTTTGAGAGCGCTTGCCTTCCATTAGTTCACCGTAGGGCAGTCATTTTGGCAAACGTTCGTCAGACATTCGAAGTACATCTGAATTGGGAGCGCTTGAGCATCACATGAACACTCTCCATCTGGGCTCTCTGAAGTACTTCGGTGTTTGGCACCTTGTCTTGCCATTTCACGTGTAGCAGATTTCGGGGGCATCTCATGTGAAAGGAGTTCAGCTGCCTGGCATGCCGGTGTCACAGTCGATCCGTTCCGGGTTCCGGGGGAACCGATATACCGGCCGAATCCAGTCGATTAGTTCCGCGGAACGAATATACCGCACAATAGGCAGTACGCAGAAACGTTCCGCAACCGCCGATCCTATCCGGGTTGTGCGAGTAGGCCTCATTAAAAACAAAATGATAATCTGTTTATTGTGGATGCTGTATCAAAACCCCAAAATCTAAGCAAGCTATTTCTTCATTTTTTTTTTTTTAATATTAAGGACAAACCGATTTTTTTGCGTTCTGATAATTTCCCTTTAGATGAATCATATTATAGCCTCGTACAAGTGGCACGAAGAAATTAATTGCTGTATGTACGAGTCGATCATGTGGAGCCGTTACGCAGACAGTGTGGTGCGATTAGCCTTTATTTATAGATAAAACTTCAAAGAATAGTAAAGAAAGAGCATGATAATACAGTGCACTCCTGTTACAACGAACACGGTTATAACGAAATTTCGTTATAACGAAGTAAATCTTCTGGTCCCAAAATTATCACCATTAAAGGGTGTGTACAGTTCTGGTCGAGGTGAGGATTTAGCATTTAACGTTTTGTGAGAAATTCAGAAACCACTCTATGGGATGTCAAAGAGCATGCAATTCTAAGGGGTATCAAAAGTGTATTTGATGAAAATAGGTTTTGAAATGGCTGAGATATCCAAAAACAAGGTGAAACAAAGAGATCCTAATAAAAGGCGTGGCCTGTCACCTTTATTATCAATACTTTTTTGGAAATCTCAGCCATTTCGAAACCGATTTTCATCAAATAAACATTGAATCCTTCTTAAAATAACATGCTCTTTCATATTTCATAAGAGGTTTCTCATTATCTCAATTAGGAATGTTCAAAACACGAATCCCCACCTCAACCAGTACTGTACAGTCCCTTTAAAGTCTATGGTACAAAATTCGCTTATAACGAACACGGTTATAGCGAAATTTCCGTTATAACGAAGTCTTTTCCGAGTGCCACAGACAAAGAAAAACAAAAGAAATGTGCTCCGTTATAACGAAATGCGAATTGCTTTCGAAAATACGTAGCGGAACAACCATAGCGTCCTTGCATGAGTGAACGCTTCACATCACTGTGTGTTCGCTCCTTGTGTCACGCACAGTTCCTGAGGGGAACTTGCGTTTATTATTGTAATACAGTTATCCCATCACATTTCATATAGCTTTTCAGTGTATGATGAGTATTCAGCAAACAGAATATGATATATATGTGATTTTCTTGTTTTCGTTATATATTGTATTTGTTCGGTTATAACGAAATTTCGTTATAACGAAAGAAAACTGCCGGTCCCGAGCATTTCGTTATAACGGGAGTGCACTGTACTATAGTTATAGGTCCTACATTTATAAGAGACTGCTTGAAGTGGGAAGGAAGAGAGAGGGAGGTTTTGCTGGTAGGGTCAAGCGTGGATAATTTTTTTTTTCAATGACCTTTGTTCTGATAAGAAAATGATTGTACAGCTATACTTCAAAAAAAAAAAATGTTGGTTAGTCTGCAAACAAATTGTTAATGTGTACGCAGGGGCCTAAAATGGAACTATGCACGTGGATTTCATTTCATTTATTTGTTTTATTCTAATTTTTCTTTCAACAAAACATAACACAAAGAAAATCAAAAATGAAATTATAAGCATATATACATTACAAAGTATGACAATCAATGGTAAATAAAGGAGACCTCCGGGTGATTCTCAGATTTTTACATTTGTACAACTATAAGTTAGTTATACTGATGGCAGAGTTTCAGAATTTGTGATAATTGGGATGAAGAATAAGAATATTTTCAAAAAATAGAACAGATCTGCAATGAACAAGGATGATGACATGGCAGAGTCACCATAAGAATGCATGAGTTTGGGCTCAAGGAAGCAGAACATAAGAAGAAGGCAGATGAACTCGCAAACATGGGCGTAAATCCCGGGGGGGATGGGGGGGATATATCCCCCCCTGAAATGGAGGAGGGGGGGATGGCCTGTACAATCATCCCCCCCTGAATTTTGAAAGAAAAAAATGGAGGAAGCAGAAATGTGATTGTATCAATTTTGGCATATTGCATGACGTTTGTACGCCGGCCTTCAGACAGGTAACAGAGCTGAACAGTACTCTATCTTGTAGGAAAATGTATACATAATTTTCTCAAGCGCTCGCTCGCTTCGCTCGCTCGCGAAGAAAGTAACATCGACATACACTGTAAGGTATGGCTCAGATCCTGGGTAAGATGTATCCTGACTGAGTCACCAGTCACTGTCGTTTCTCAGGAATGATTCAGGAAATGGAGGGGGTTCAATTATGGCAATATAGTTCTTGTTATTGTTTGTTTGTTTGTTTTCGTACATATCTTGCAGATGGTCCCCATCAGTTACTCGCGTCATAGCATAGGCCTATACTAGTTGGTAGGCACTTATGAGGCGAGAATGCTTTGCGGGAAGTAGTTTCACCAAAGGTCACAGATTATTAATTATTCATGAGCTGGCGCAGTGACTGCCGAAGCCTTATTGAATATGTATGAGGTGGAAGATTCCCTTTTCCCTGCGTTATAAACGTACACCACCGAGTGTACGTCATGTAAACACATTTCGCTTGCAAAGTTGCAACAGTATGTGTGTGTGTGTGTGTGTGTGTGTGTCTGTGTGTCTGTGTCTGTCTGTCTGTCTGTCACTCACTCGAGGGCTTTCCATCGACGACTCACCCTTGTTGACATCCCACAGACTCTGTACAAACATGGTTTGATGATGAGTTTGATCATCATTGTGGTAGGTGCGTTTGAAGGGGGGGGGGGGGGGTGAGAAGATTTCTTCAGATAAATACTTTTAGTAGTTGTTAATTTTTTTTGGGGGGGGGGAGGGTGGGTAGGTAGAATGGGCTAGATCAGAAAACACAGTAAAGTACACTCAATGAAATCAGTCATTCTTGGAAGTTCTAATTGATACGAAGTTCATCTCAATCGACCGTTAAAAATGATTATCATCGTATTATTGCTCTTCTAATGCCTATGCGTACAACGAGGCGACAGTAGAGTGTGGTGAGGCGACAGTAGAGTGCGGTTTGGTCATATTGGTGAGTTTACCGATGAACTTGAATTTTTAACATTAATTATTTTTTAGTAGAGTGACAAACAAAGCCCCTGGAACCGAAACTCGTGTCTTTTGATGTGATTAGACCGTTAAAAATGACAATATCTTAGTATCAAGTGCTCTTCTAATGCCTATGCGTTATACACATAAAACGAGGCGACAGTAGAGTGTGGTGAGGCGACAGTAGAGTGCGGTTTGGTCATATTGGTGAATTTACCGATGAACTTGAATTTTTGACATTAATTATTTTTTAGTAGAGTGACAAACAAAGCCCCTGGAGCCGAAACTCATGTCTTTTGATGTGATTCGACGCTTGAAAATGACAATATCTTAGTATCAAGTGCTCTTCTAATGCCTATGCGTTATACACATAAAACGAGGCGACAGTAGAGTGTGGTGAGGCGACAGTAGAGTGCGGTTTGGTCATATTGGTGAATTTACCGATGAACTTGAATTTTTTATATCAATTATTTTTAGTAGAGTGACAAACAAAGCCCCTGGAGCCGAAACTCGTGTCTTTTGATGTGATTAGACCATTAAAAATGACAATATCTTAGTATCAAGTGCTCTTCTAATGCCTATGCGTTATACACATAAAACGAGGCGACAGTAGAGTGTGGTTAGGCGACAGTAGAGTGCGGTTTGGTCATATTGGTGAATTTACCGATGAACTTGAATTTTTTATATCAATTATTTTTAGTAGATTAACAAACAAGGCCCCTGGAGCCGAAACTCATGTCTTTAGATGTGATTAGACCGTTAAAAATGACAATATCTTAGTATTAATTGCTCTTCTAAAGCCTATGCGTTACTTACACATAAAACGAGGCGACAGTAGAGTGTGGTGAGGCGACAGTAGAGTGCGGTTTGGTCATATTGGTGAATTTACCGATGAACTTGAATTTTTTATGTCAATTATTTTTAGTAGAGTGACAAACAAAGCCCCTGGAGCCGAAACTCGTGTCTTTTGATGTGATTAGACCATTAAAAATGACAATATCTTAGTATCAAGTGCTCTTCTAATGCCTATGCGTTATACACATAAAACGAGGCGACAGTAGAGTGTGGTTTGGTCATATTGGTGAATTTACCGATGAACTTGAATTTTTTATATCAATTATTTTTAGTAGATTAACAAACAAGGCCCCTGGAGCCGAAACTCATGTCTTTAGATGTGATTAGACCGTTAAAAATGACAATATCTTAGTATCAATTGCTCTTCTAAAGCCTATGCGTTATACACATAAAACGAGGCGACAGTAGAGTGTGGTGAGGCGACAGTAGAGTGCGGTTTGGTCATATTGGTGAGTTACCGATGAACTTGAATTTTTAACATTAATTATTTTTAGTAGAGTGACAAACAAAGCCCCTGGAGCCGAAACACGTGTCTTTTGATGTGATTAAACCATTAAAAATGACAATATCTTAGTATCAAGTGCTCTTCTAATGCCTATGCGTTATACACATAAAACGAGGCGACAGTAGAGTGTGGTGAGGCGACAGTAGAGTGCAGTTTGGTCATATTGGTGAGTTTACCGATGAACTTGAATTTTTAACATTAATTATTTTTAGTAGAGTGACAAACAAAACCCCTGGAGCCGAAACTCGTGTCTTTTGATGTGATTAGACCATTAAAAATGACAATATCTTAGTATCAAGTGCTCTTCTAATGCCTATGTGTTATACTCATAAAACGAGGCGACAGTAGGGTGTGGTGAGGCGACAGTAGAGTGCGGTTTGGTCATATTGGTGAGTTTACCGATGAACTTGAATTTTTAACATTAATTATTTTTAGTAGAGTGACAAACAAAGCCCCTGGAGCCGAAACTCGTGTATTTTGATGTGATTAGACCGTTAAAAATGACAATATCTTAGTATTAATTGCTCTTCTAAAGCCTATGCGTTATACACATAAAACGAGGCGACAGTAGAGTGTGGTGAGGCGACAGTAGAGTGCGGTTTGGTCATATTGGTGAGTTACCGATGAACTTGAATTTTTAACATTAATTATTTTTAGTAGAGTGACAAACAAAGCCCCTGGAGCCGAAACACGTGTCTTTTGATGTGATTAAACCATTAAAAATGACAATATCTTAGTATCAAGTGCTCTTCTAATGCCTATGCGTTATACACATAAAACGAGGCGACAGTAGAGTGTGGTGAGGCGACAGTTTAGAGTGCAGTTTGGTCATATTGGTGAGTTTACCGATGAACTTGAATTTTTAACATTAATTATTTTTAGTAGAGTGACAAACAAAGCCCCTGGAGCCGAAACTCGTGTATTTTGATGTGATTAGACCGTTAAAAATGACAATATCTTAGTATCAAGTGCTCTTCTAATGCCTATGCGTTATACACATAAAACGAGGCGACAGTAGAGTGTGGTGAGGCGACAGTTTAGAGTGCGGTTTGGTCATATTGGTGAATTTACCGATGAACTTGAATTTTTGACATTAATTATTTTTTAGTAGAGTGACAAACAAAGCCCCTGGAGCCGAAACTCATGTCTTTTGATGTGAGTCGACGCTTGAAAATGACAATATCTTAGTATCAAGTGCTCTTCTAATGCCTATGCGTTATACACATAAAACGAGGCGACAGTAGGGTGTGTGGTGAGGCGACAGTAGAGTGCGGTTTGGTCATATTGGTGAGTTTACCGATGAACTTGAATTTTTAACATTAATTATTTTTAGTAGAGTGACAAACAAAGCCCCTGGAGCCGAAACTCGTGTCTTTTGATGTGATTAGACCATTAAAAATGACAATATCTTAGTATCAAGTGCTCTTCTAATGCCTATGCGTTATACACAGAAAACGAGGCGACAGTAGAGTGTGGTGAGGCGACAGTAGAGTGCGGTTTGGTCATATTGGTGAATTTACCGATGAACTTGAATCTTTTATATCAATTATTTTTAGTAGATTAACAAACAAGGCCCCTGGAGCCGAAACTTATGTCTTTTGATGTGATTAGACCGTTAAAAATGACAATATCTTAGTATTAATTGCTCTTCTAATGCTTATGCGTTATACACATAAAACGAGGCGACAGTAGAGTGTGGTGAGGCGACAGTAGAGTGCGGTTTGGTCATATTGGTGAGTTTACCGATGAACTTGAATTTTTAACATTAATTATTTTTAGTAGAGTGACAAACAAAACCCCTGGAGCCGAAACTCGTGTCTTTTGATGTGATTAGACCATTAAAAATGACAATATCTTAGTATCAAGTGCTCTTCTAATGCCTATGCGTTATACACACACTCTAAAAACGCAAATGTTGAATCAACATTTAAAAGGGCCGAGGAGTGACAGCATTTTTTGAAGTGTTGCATCCAACTTTTAAAATAACATTTTAAATGTTGAATCTAGCAGGAAAACCAACACTTTCAAAATGTTGTCACTCCTCGGCCCTTTTAAATGCTAATTTAACATTTGTGTTTTTAGAGTGCATAAAACGAGGCGACAGTAGGGTGTGGTGAGGCGACAGTAGAGTGCGGTTTGGTCATATTGGTGAGTTTACCGATGAACTTGAATTTTTAACATTAATTATTTTTAGTAGAGTGACAAACAAAGCCCCTGGAGCCGAAACTCGTGTATTTTGATGTGATTAGACCGTTAAAAATGACAATATCTTAGTATCAAGTGCTCTTCTAATGCCTATGCGTTATACACATAAAACGAGGCGACAGTAGAGTGTGGTGAGGCGACAGTAGAGTGCGGTTTGGTCATATTGGTGAATTTACCGATGAACTTGAATTTTTGACATTAATTATTTTTTAGTAGAGTGACAAACAAAGCCCCTGGAGCCGAAACTCATGTCTTTTGATGTGATTCGACGCTTGAAAATGACAATATCTTAGTATCAAGTGCTCTTCTAATGCCTATGCGTTATACACATAAAACGAGGCGACAGTAGGGTGTGTGGTGAGGCGACAGTAGAGTGCGGTTTGGTCATATTGGTGAGTTTACCGATGAACTTGAATTTTTAACATTAATTATTTTTAGTAGAGTGACAAACAAAGCCCCTGGAGCCGAAACTCGTGTCTTTTGATGTGATTAGACCATTAAAAATGACAATATCTTAGTATCAAATGCTCTTCTAATGCCTATGCGTTATACACATAAAACGAGGCGACAGTAGAGTGTGGTGAGGCGACAGTAGAGTGCGGTTTGGTCATATTGGTGAATTTACCGATGAACTTGAATCTTTTATATCAATTATTTTTAGTAGATTAACAAACAAGGCCCCTGGAGCCGAAACTTATGTCTTTTGATGTGATTAGACCGTTAAAAATGACAATATCTTAGTATTAATTGCTCTTCTGATGCTTATGCGTTATACACATAAAACGAGGCGACAGTAGAGTGTGGTGAGGCGACAGTAGAGTGCGGTTTGGTCATATTGGTGAGTTTACCGATGAACTTGAATTTTTAACATTAATTATTTTTAGTAGAGTGACAAACAAAGCCCCTGGATCCGAAAGTCAATAATTTTCTCAGGAAGATCTTATGCCTCAGATACGCCATAAAGTGTCACCCGAGGCATTATATATTTTCAGGTTGTGCTTCTGTCTGTCCTTTCGTCCGCCTTTCTGTCTGTGATAGTTGATTGTTACTGACCTGTCTTTTGGGAGTTGAAATTAATTTTTCCTCTGAATGTTGTGTTGCTATTTTCTTACAAGGTCAGTCTAGAAAATGAAATCTTATTGTTATGTGTCTGCAGTAATGACATTTATTACTTTGACAATGTCAGTTACAGATCCACTTCATCTTTTACTTACAACAGCTTTGTTAATGGTCCTTTAAAAAGGCCCTGAAATCCAAATGCATGTTGATTTGTGTTGATTTATGATACCCTCAACATCACTTTTGCGGTGAAACGAACATCTAGAAACATTTCATATATTTTTAACAATATTTTCTTCTATTTTTCTTCAGATTACTTGGGAACGCCCACCAAAAATCCTTCCAAACTAATCAATATTAATATTCTTGAGATGACCTCATCTGTCAATCATTGCTAAAGTACTGAAATGTTTAACAAAAGACATCGGAATGCACCTTCCTCTAGACTCAGCATAACTTGCATGTTTCTGTCATATTAATGTGACTAACAAAAGAGGGAACATGCAAGCTATGCTGAGTCGAGGGGAAGGTGGGCGTTCCCAAGTAATCTGAAGAAAAATAGAAGAAAAAATCGTTAGAAATATATGGAATGTTTCTAGATGCTTGTTTCACCGCAAAAGTAATGTTGAGGGTATCATAAATCAACACAAATCAACATGCATTTGGATTTCAGGGCCCGTTTAAAATTAGGTAGAAGAGCTTGATAATTTCATGTTGTTATCTTATCAAGTTGACTATAATAAGACAATCACATATAGATTTCATACACTTGAATCTGAATTTTACATGTATCAGCATGTTGATGTTCCAAGTTTGCTTTTTGATATTATCACATTTGTTGAGCCAACCTCCTGACGTAATGAGTTGAGATTCTATGTGGAAGTATGGGAATTGTAGAAACTGACACTTGGAATGAGCAATATGGTTTTGCATTCAACAACATACTCAAGAGACAAGACCTTTAGAGCATGACATTTGTGTGTGGATGTTTTCATAGGAGATGATAGCATAATATAAATTGTGCTAACTCATACGTTCTCTTTTGTGGGGATATGTTTGTATTTTCTAATTAGATGTAATAGTGTTTGGTTACGTATTTCTTTATTCACATAATATGTTAATGAATGTACGTATATACGTGTATCGTGTGTGTATATATATATCTCTCTCTTTATATATATGTATGTGTAATTTGGGCTCAAGGGGGAATTTTCGTGCGAAAACGAGGTATCCTAAGGGGAATTCGTCCTTACGACGAAATATTCAATTCCCCTTTTAATAACGTTTTCAAGCTTGTTTATTTAGTGCGCGAAATGAAACGAAGAAGGCAGCAGAGAATATCGCACTAAAGGAGAGTTCTTCCAATGCACCCTATATTTTGCAACATGGATTTGATATATAATTCAACTTAGCGCATTTTAATGCACTAAGGGCAATTGTTAATGTACAAAAAAAAAATTGTGATGCAACATTAATCCTATTAAATAAAGGAAATAATATTCTTTAGTTACAAAATAAAGTTTAGTTAGGTGCTAGTTTTCATTTATCAACTATATGGGATCAACTGTTTCGTTAAAATGTTTTTTTTTTTTTTTATAAAATTCCCCCTATACCGAAAAAATAGCATTAATTTATACACACAAACAAACATACATACATTTTTATATTCATTAATTATTATCATTATTATTATCATTTGTCTTTAGAACGCGTTAACGATCACCAGAGGTGTGAATCCAGCCAGCCTTGGTCAGGTACATGCAAGAAAAATGAGGGGATATGTACTGAGGGCATTTCTGGCAGCAGCAGTGAAACCACCCAAGCAAAGACGATTCTGTGATGCTGTGGAGTGCAGCAAGCCCCCTCTGCCAGCAGGCTGGGTTTGTTGTGAGGTGTGTGGGAGGTTGTGTCACCTCGTATGTGTTGACATCTGCAGACCTCCAAAGGGTGACTTTATATGCCCTGTGTGTAAGGCACAGTATGAGTAGGTGAATATAGAGGACCATCTTCCATACTAATGTGACCGTGCATCACAAAACAAAAACAAAAAAGTCACACCCTTGATTTTACGTGAGGACTCTTGAAAGGGGAAATGGGTCAACTGAGTCAATTTTCAGTGTTTCATATTTTCTGAAAGAGCTATCCTTCTACATAATTCTTTAGTTTGGGATCATAACATGAATGTGAAATTGTGTTTTCAGCAGTTTTTCTTCAACCCTTTTTGGAGGAAGAGTAGAACGATCAGGTATGTCCCCTTTTCATTTCTTGAAATTATTTACACACTCTTCACTTAAAGTCTAATAACTTTTGAAAGGATAAGTCTACTGATTAGAAAGTTGGCATTAAACATGCACAGAATATGTTAAAAAAGCATGTTCAATTTCAGCTTAATCTGATAATCCCTTCATTGTTGTTGGTCCAGTGGTTTACATCCTATGTTTTGTCCGTTTCATTACACAGCTAGCACGTATATTGGTAAAGATTAAGTGCTTGAATAGACCCTCTACTTAAGAGCCTATTTTCTCAATTCACACTTATCCAGAGTATGTGCTTTCTTTCTAGTATTTAGATAGGTAAGGGGAGTCCATTTCAATTGAGTTATACATCATTTTAAAGCTTAGAGTCCCCTCTTTAAGAATCTACCCTTAACTCTTTATAAGCCAATGAGTAAAATGTGCACAAATTTCACACACAAACCAATGGACTGGAAATAAACGTTGCACACAAAGGGTTAACTAAAAATCCGTGTCTGACAACGTTTTGTTGGTTTTGTGATGCATGGTCACATAATTATTATGTCACATAATCATGCTGGGTGGAGACATCAGTTCTGCAAGTATATAATGCATTATTTTACCAAGTGGGATTTCTTGAAAAAGGCTTGCGTTAAGGTCATAGTGACATTTCAATCTTGTAAAGATAACTTGGGGAAACAGTCTCTTCTGCCCAAAATTAGTATACAAAATCATAAAAATCTGGTTCCTAAGCAAAATTTGTGATCTTGACTCTGAAAATTGTGTATACAAAATGGCGGCTGATTCAGAATAAATTGCAATTTTAGAAATACATCTTCTCCAACCCTACCTGCCTACAGCAATTATAGGAAATATGTAGTATATCATGGCAAAATACCTGTGTACCTAGGCACATGCCAGTAAATGTCTTCCTGGCTGTATATCAAGATCCTTTTATTTTCAGTGAATGTTTAATGTAATTGATAGAGACTTTATCCTGATACATAAATGCATTTGTACATGCCTTTATACAGTTGTTCATACTCATACTTCCATTAAATGCAATGGAATTGATAAAGGAGACATGGCCCTAATGTCTAAGTGAAAATTTTACATATAAATGTTTATTATGTGCCCAAGCTTACCCCCTCGCCCAAGTCCCCATTATACAAAACAGTAAATGCAAATGCATTTGTTATAAAAGCATAGATGATTTTCATCAAACTATCACTAAATGCTTTGCAAGCACATACGCGTGTTCTAAAAATGTACACATATACCATTTAGGACATTCCTTTTGGAAGTTGCTAATTTGCATATTTGGCTGCAACATGCTTGTGAGAAACATGTAATCAGATATTTTCTTGTAACCCTTTATTGTTACTAAGGAGCACCTGGAACAGTATTTAAGTCAAATATAATATTAGACAAAATAATGAAAACAAAATAAGTAAAAAAGCATGGAGATCCAGTACACAAATGAGATAAGATAAGTATGAATCATGCTGTTACTTGGTTTCGTGAAATCTTTTAGAAGTTGTAGATTCATTCGTCCAGTTAATGAACATAATTAAAACCTTATAAAATCTTAAATCACATCAGTAGTTTACCCTCTCAATTACCCTTACTTACAAACAAATTATTTCATATGTTTTATTCACTTATTCATTCATTGACTTTGTATACCTTATATTCTTTAAACTTCCATCAACACTCCATGAACAGTTTGTCTACACTGAATGTACAGGCCTTCTCATCATGGGATAGAATCACTTTTGCCTTGCAATTTTCAATTCTTTAAAATAATTGTTGGTAACGATTCATGAAGATTAAAAAGAAGTATCATTTGGTGGCCATATTGTTTATGAGTGTAAGAAATGGCTTTCTGGGCACTACTAATTTTTTTTTTTTTTTTTTTTTTTTTTTTTTTTTTTAAGAACTGGGTATTTCTCTTGCCCATGTAGCACAAACGATACATAGTAATCATTTTTCCATCATAGCTGTCATTGTCCTGATCGGTGTCTTTTGCGTACTCTGTCAAAATTTCCATATGGCATGTAAAATGTAAAATGTAAAAACTCAAAATACTGTGGTGTACTCGTATTACCTTTGAGCCATATGACCCCAAAAACTGGCACCACAAAATGTCTGTGTCAATGTGCTTGAATTATGTTTAAAAGTCTGATTCCCCTTGTTTTTACTGCCACATGTGCTTGCATGCTATCACATTTTTCAGAAATCCCACTTGAAAGAATTACAACTATGCCCTCTTCAACTATAGCACCAATTAATTTATCCTAAAACTGTAGCAGCTCAAAGTCATAGAGGAGTGCTAGCTTTGCTGTTATGTAGATTTAATGTCAGATTTTTTTTTTCAAATGCAAAAGTATGAGAGTAGGAATGATGCGTCACCATGGGCCATAAAGCATTAAGAGTGGCACAAGTGCATCACCAGTTTGTTTATAACATGCTTACATTCTGCAAAGTTGTGCAGTATAGGTCAGGTTCTTATGAGTATAGCAGATAGTATGCTACCCTGGTAAGAGTATATTATGGTGCAAAATCAACAAGGTCTTGCAACTTGATATTTGTCTTCTGAGCTAGTAGACAATTCCGAGGAAATAAGTTTCATGTGATTATTTCGAAGATAAGATGTGTAAGACTTCTTTATGACAAGCCAAAAGCATATAAACAGTAACATGATTTCAGTTATTGTTTTTTCCAATGCAAAAGGATAAGAGCAAGAATTGTTTGTAAACTTTGGCCACAAAGCATTAAGAGTGGCACAAGTGCATCACCAGTTTGTTTATAACATGCTTACATTCTGCAAAGTTGTGCAGTATAGGCCAGATTCTTATGAGTAACAGACAGTATGCTGCCATGGTAAGAGTTTATTATGGTGCAAATTGAACAAGGTTTTGCAACTTGACATTTATTTTGTCTCCAGGTAGTAGACAATTCAGAGGAAATATGTTTCATGTGATTATTTTGAAGTTAGGTTGTGTAAGACCTCTTTATGACAAGCCAAAGACATGTACCCAGAACATGATTTCAGTTATTGATTTTTTTTTTTCCAGTGCAAAAGTTTGAGAGCAGGAATGGTGTGTCAACATAGGCCACAAAGCATTAAGAGTGACACAAGTGCATCACCAGTTTGTTTATAACATGCTTACATTCTGCAAAGTTGTGCAGTATAGGTCAGATTCTTATGAGTAGCAAACAGTATACTACCATGGTAAGAGTGCCACCTTTTTAAAGATAATTAAGCCAAAGTGATGTACACAGTAACATGATTTCAGTTATTGTTTTTTCCAATGCATCAATGTGGGCCACAAAGTATTAAGAGTGGCACAAATGCATCACCAGTTTGTTTATAACATGCTTACATTCCGCAAAGTTGTGCAGGTCAGATTCTTATGAGTAACAGACAGTACACTGCTATTGTCAGAGTACATTATGGTGCAAAATCAACAAGGTCTTGCAACTTGATATTTGTCTCCAGCTAGTAGACAGTTCAGAGGAAATATGTTTCATGTTATTATTGTGAAGTTAAGTTGTGTAACACTTCTCTGTGACAAGCAAAAACTTGTGTACAGGTAACATTTTAGCTACTTTTTTTTTACAAATACAGAAGTCTGAGGCCTGGTATAAGAAACAGTTGAAACCTTGCTCTTGTGTTTGCATTCTATTGTATGAGAGTTCCTATAGGGATTTCAGGATCCATTCCAAAAGTAAGTAGTTTAATAAAAAAAAAAAGTAAAGACTTACAAGTTCAACAGTAGAAATTTGACTGAAAACTGATGAAAAATTAAGAAGTTATGAAATGTTGAGGTTTTGCTAATTTCTGCAAAACAGTTCTTGTACAGTGGATATTAATATGTAAATTAGTTACATAACCATGTTACAACCTCACAATTTTCTATTGATTGTGTGCAAAGAAAAATATGAAAATTCAGTGGTTCTGTCAGTGAAATCTGAAACATGATGTTATTCCGTGTTGAATAACTTCGGAATAGTTATCAGATAGGTATATCAGGATTTGAGCCTTGGGCATGAATGCGTTTTAAACGGGAAATTTGTCCATATTTACAGCAAGTTGTGAGGGGAAGACATGCTCATTTTCCCATTTGTATATTCATAATAATTGACTGTTCAAGAACTCTTTCCTGATAAATTAGCGAAACTTCAAAATGTCACAACTTCATTCTTTTTCTTCCGGTTTGATCAAAATTTTACTGTTATACACATAATTTTGCACTCTTTATGCTGGGACTAACTTATATTTCGACTGGATTTTCCCTTCAGCCATTTTTTGCACAGAAAGAAATCAGTAACACAAGTAGTGTGAAGGTTTGACTGCAAACCATCGATGAGTGTGCATAGAACAGAATCCACTTCGAAAGCAGTGCATCTTCAATTTTTTCTCAATGTATTAGTTTTGAAAAAAAAAAAATCTGAATCATATTTGTGATATGATTCAGCTTCTATATTGATGAGGTTTATTGTTCCTGAAATTGGCAGCCCAGAGGCTGAAGTACATTCAGTTTACAGAGTACATATATATAGACAAAAATCACAGTACTTAACAAATTATAAGGTGTGTACAATAAACATATTGAGAAATTATACATAAAATCACACATTTATCAATCTAAATCAACAAGAAATAACATACATATACAGTACAACAACAGAGAAAAAAACCCCAAACTACTCGATACTATCACTTTTCTTTACAACACTGGATTATGAATATTTATAAAAACCCTTAATCTAAGCAACAACAACAAAAAAAAAATATGCAGGGGTGTAAAAAAAAGGGAGACGTTATTGCACAGCAGTTACAAAACTTTTTACCAACCATCCAGCTGAAATTACCAAAATGTTGAAAAAAAAATCAATGAAATTATTGAACACCAAAAACATGATATATTTCATCAAATATTGCTATATTGCTATATTACTACATTTATCATATCAAAATCTATATTACATAAACAACTATCAAATACACTATATTACAATCAGACTTCATTACTTTCAACATATTACAAAAACACTTTTAACAAAATTTATAAACATGTATGATTATACAATAGATTCAAAATTGCACTTTCATAATAATATCCTCATATATAATTATGCTTGTAGAAACCAAGATGTCCATATACCATATACGTCATAAGAAGTATAAGAAATGTACCTTAAAATGCAGTCTGATAAAAAGGATAAAAGGGAGAGGTAAAGCCTGAAAGGCTTCTAGACAAACAAAAATGATCTTTTCATAAATCAGTTATACTAGTTTTGTAGTACAAGAGGGAAAATAAAAAAAAAAAACACAGGGAGTACATGTACAACAAACATGTGTGGAACAAAATTGGAAACATCCAGTCTTGCAACTTTCACATACAAATATCAAACAATATTATCTTCAAGACAGCGTCCAAAACTCGTAAAAGCGATCCAGCAGTTGCTTCCATGTTCATTCACCAAATACGTCACTACATAAATGATAAGCCATACGTCAAAGTGACTCCCCTAAATCGTACAATTTAACAGAGCTCGAAACGAGGGGCAACCTCTTCGGCGCACGCACTCACTTGTTATAATTATATATATATATATATATATATATATATATATATATATATATATATATATATATATATGTAACGACAACAAATAGAGCCGGGACTCACTATGTTGGTTACGGGTGTTCTTTATTATTCGCAGGTTCTGATCATCAAACTGAACCCAAACCCTGAAAGATGTAAACATTATGTACAAGGGATAATGAGTACATTGTATTGTCATTGAATACATGAATGAATATTTGACATTAATATAGCATACACAGTCTTAATTCAGTTGTGTTCACTCTTATTCGTGATGCTTTGTTGCATCATTGCATCGTTATACATTCTGTATCGACATTCATTAGCATAATTTCTGCAACTTGTAATTGGCACATAGTCATTGATTATTGACATTCAATTCCGACAGTGAATGGTTAGATTCTGATAGTTTACGCTATGCTCATTGACTAATTGTTTCCACTGCATGATTATAGCTATTCCATTATAAGTACATATTTACAATGGCAAATCTCTAATTCGCATTAGGTTTCTCTATACAGTCCAAAGAGTTAACTTTATGTCAGAAGTTCTGATACAAACTCCGATGTGAAAGCGTTTGTATTGGCTTAACTGTAGCTCTACTGTTCTATAACAGGTGTTTCCATGTGAAAGCTCCTATAGGTCGTAAATGTGTCAAGAATGCTCTCTCACTGACCAGAGAGGATTGAATGACCTTAGGTCCGAAGTCCGCTCACTAGGTTAAAGTGAATTTGCTCTGTTTTCTAGAATTTTGACGTCACATTGTTTCTTGATAGAATGAATTGTTCTACACTGCTCTTGAAGTCCATAGATGTTTTGCTATTAACTTGAACAAGTAATCATATGCTAAATCAGAGTAATGCATCTTAAGCTGAATGATTAGCAAATGTAATTAGCAGATACTACATTATCAAAAAGTTAGCATAATTGCAACTCAATCCAGCAATAACAGATATTGATATCTCAGTGATCTCTCAAACAACTCAACATAATAAAGCAAGATTCAATTTGTTCAAAGAACCAACAGTATACATTCAATACCGGGCCTTATACCGTTAACCATGGTTAAACACTCCTATCATCTTCAATAGGCAAGATATGGAAATAGGGAAAGGAATTAGAGGAAGAATGAAGAAGAAGGAGAAGAAGAGAGAGAGAGAGAGAGAGAGAGAGGGGGGGGGGTCTCCTAGTGCATACACCAATATGACTAGAATAGTACATTCACGAGTGTCTACTCAGCAATGTAATCGCGCACACAATGTCATCAATCAAGATGTTGTGAAAGCAGCAATGAACATACATCTTCGTTGTCAAGTCTATCTTTTAACCAGCTTTTCCAACAAGTTCTTCCTATTTGTCAACTCAACTCAACTTAACTTCCACTCACATAATGTAGGAGCTCGATAACCGATAAACAATGTCATATCAACCAATCTGAGTCTGAGGCAGGTTTGAGCCATACGTTTCAGAAGTCAGATATATTATATGAACGACAATGAAATCTCATGATGTGCCCATGCACATTCGCATCACTCTGTTCAACATAACAGAGGATCCCTATTTCAACTCAATTTGAAATAGCAACAATGTTATCACTGATCTATAGCGCAAGTAGCAGCTCATAGATAATCCTAACACTATCTGGACAACATACTAGACTCGAACTAGACTTCACAGTTTAAACTTGACAAAGAAGATAACTTACCCCCTGCCGGAGACAAAGATAGCTGACTCCCGATCACTTGCTCTGCTTCACAATATCTTGCTGTTTCTTTGTTGTCAAAGATTCCAATATGAAGTGAGGAGAGGAAAACTTCGCTATTTATTGGGTTTAGGACCCTTCCCAAAGATATATTTTAACTTTAAATTCCAATCCACAGACGCACAGTTCTACGTCACTTTTACTGCCACTTTGTTTGGGTGGAGGGCTATGTCTGGCCATGAGGTCATAGCTTGACCCAAGGAGGGCAGAGAGTGGACATTATGCCCAAATTTGGCAAGTAAAAGTGGAGAATGTGACCGGAAGGATTGGACTTCCTGAATGACGCAGGGTGACTCATTTTCCAAAAAATGTATTTTTATGTTACTTTTTGTTTTAATTTTTGATTCTTAGAAATCTTTCTTTCTCTTTGTTTTGACAAAAACCACAATGTTACATATATATATATGTATATATATATATATATATATATATATATATATATATATGTGTGTGTGTGTGTGTGTGTGTGTGTGAGTGTGTGTGTGTGTGTGTTAGTGTGTGCGTGTGTGTGTATGTATATTATGTACAAAACATTGACATTGTAAGAACATTTCATACTAAGATGATAGTCATTTCTTTATGCTAAAATCACATCCAAACACCAGAGTTTAGAAGACAAGTGTTTAGTTCATCACTTTATTAGCAGAATATTTTGTTGTAAATCCAATCTTATTAGTCACCAGACTGAACCTAAGTCTACTGTCGCCTTTTTATATAACGCATAGGCATTGGTATATCAATGAATACAAAGGTAATAATTGACATTTTCAACGGTCGAATCACATCAAAACACAAGAGTTTCGGCTCCAGGGGCTTTGTTTGTCACTCTACGAAAAATTGTCAATGACAGAAATCCAAGTTCATCCATAAATTCACCAATAATGACCAAACCGCACTCTACTGTCGCCTCGTTTTATGTGTATAACGCATAGGCATTAGAAGAGCACTTGATACTAAGATATTGTCATTTTTAATGGTCTAATCACATCAAAAGACACGAGTTTCGGCTCCAGGGGCTTTGTTTGTCACTCTACTAAAAATAATTGACATAAAAAATTCAAGTTCATCGGTAAATTCACCAATATGACCAAACCGCACTCTACTGTCGCCTCACCACACTCTACTGTCGCCTCGTTTTATGTGTAAGTAACGCATAGGCTTTAGAAGAGCAATTAATACTAAGATATTGTCATTTTTAACGGTCTAATCACATCAAAAGACATGAGTTTCGGCTCCAGGGGCCTTGTTTGTTAATCTACTAAAAATAATTGATATTAAAAATTCAAGTTCATCAGTAAATTCATCAATATGACCAAACCGCACTCTACTGTCGCCTCACCACACTCTACTGTCGCCTCGTTTTCTGTGTATAACGCATAGGCATTAGAAGAGCAATTAATACTAAGATATTGTCATTTTTAACGGTCTAATCACATCAAAAGACATGATTTTCGGCTCCAGGGGCCTTGTTTGTTAATCTACTAAAAATAATTGATATCAAAAATTCAAGTTCATCGGTAAATTCACCAATATGACCAAACCGCACTCTACTGTCGCCTCGTTTTCTGTGTATAACGCATAGGCAGTAGAAGAGCACTTGATACTAAGATATTGTCATTTTCAAGCATCGAATCACATCAAAAGACATGAGTTTCGGCTCCAGGGGCTTTGTTTGTCACTCTACTAAAAATAATTGATATTAAAAATTCAAGTTCATCGGCAAATTCACCAATATGACCAAACCGCACTCTACTGTCGCCTCACCACACTCTACTGTCGCCTCGTTTTATGTGTATAACGCATAGGCATTAGAAGAGCACTTGATACTAAGATATTGTCATTTTTAATGGTCTAATCACATCAAAAGACACGAGTTTCGGCTCCAGGGGCTTTGTTTGTCACTCTACTAAAAATAATTAATGTTAAAAATTCAAGTTCATCGCTAAATTCACCAATATGACCAAACCGCACTCTACTGTCGCCTCACCACACTCTACTGTCGCCTCGTTTTCTGTGTATAACGCATAGGCAGTAGAAGAGCACTTGATACTAAGATATTGTCATTTTCAAGCATCGAATCACATCAAAAGACATGCGTTTCGGCTCCAGGGGCTTTGTTTGTCACTCTACTAAAAATAATTGATATGAAAAAATTCAAGTTCATCGGCAAATTCACCAATATGACCAAACCGCACTCTACTGTCGCCTCACCACACTCTATTGTCGCCTCGTTTTATGTGTATAACGCATAGGCATTAGAAGAGCACTTGATACTAAGATATTGTCATTTTTAATGGTCTAATCACATCAAAAGACACGAGTTTCGGCTCCAGGGGCTTTGTTTGTCACTCTACTAAAAATAATTAATGTTAAAAATTCAAGTTCATCGGTAAATTCACCAATATGACCAAACCGCACTCTACTGTCGCCTCACCACACTCTACTGTCGCCTCGTTTTCTGTGTATAACGCATAGGCAGTAGAAGAGCACTTGATACTAAGATATTGTCATTTTCAAGCATGGAATCACATCAAAAGACATGAGTTTCGGCTCCAGGGGCTTTGTTTGTCACTCTACTAAAAAATAATTAATGTTAAAAATTCAAGTTCATCGGTAAATTCACCAATATGACCATACCACACTCTACTGTCGCCTCACCACACTCTACTGTCGCCTCGTTTTATGTGTATAACGCATAGGCATTAGAAGAGCAATTAATACTAAGATGTTGTCATTTTTAACGGTCTAATCACATCAAAAGACATGAGTTTCGGCTCCAGGGGCCTTGTTTGTTAATCTACTAAAAATAATTGATATTAAAAATTCAAGTTCATCAGTAAATTCATCAATATGACCAAACCGCACTCTACTGTCGCCTCACCACACTCAACTGTCGCCTCGTTTTCTGTGTATAACGCATAGGCATTAGAAGAGCAATTAATACTAAGATATTGTCATTTTTAACGGTCTAATCCCATCAAAAGACATGATTTTCGGCTCCAGGGGCCTTGTTTGTTAATCTACTAAAAATAATTGATATCAAAAATTCAAGTTCATCGGTAAATTCACCAATATGACCAAACCGCACTCTACTGTCGCCTCGTTTTCTGTGTATAACGCATAGGCAGTAGAAGAGCACTTGATACTAAGATATTGTCATTTTCAAGCATCGAATCACATCAAAAGACATGAGTTTCGGCTCCAGGGGCTTTGTTTGTCACTCTACTAAAAATAATTGATATTAGAAATTCAAGTTCATCGGCAAATTCACCAATATGACCAAACCGCACTCTACTGTCGCCTCACCACACTCTACTGTCGCCTCGTTTTCTGTGTATAACGCATAGGCAGTAGAAGAGCACTTGATACTAAGATATTGTCATTTTCAAGCATGGAATCACATCAAAAGACATGAGTTTCGGCTCCAGGGGCTTTGTTTGTCACTCTACTAAAAAATAATTAATGTTAAAAATTCAAGTTCATCGGTAAATTCACCAATATGACCATACCACACTCTACTGTCGCCTCACCACACTCTATTGTCGCCTCGTTTTATGTGTATAACGCATAGGCATTAGAAGAGCAATTAATGCTAAGATGTTGTCATTTTTAACTGTCTAATCACATCAAAAGACATGAGTTTCGGCTCCAGGGGCCTTGTTTGTTAATCTACTAAAAATAATTGATATTAAAAATTCAAGTTCATCAGTAAATTCATCAATATGACCAAACCGCACTCTACTGTCGCCTCACCACACTCTACTGTCGCCTCGTTTTCTGTGTATAACGCATAGGCATTAGAAGAGCAATTAATACTAAGATATTGTCATTTTTAACGGTCTAATCACATCAAAAGACATGATTTTCGGCTCCAGGGGCCTTGTTTGTTAATCTACTAAAAATAATTGATATCAAAAATTCAAGTTCATCGGTAAATTCACCAATATGACCAAACCGCACTATACTGTCGCCTCACCACACTCTACTGTCGCCTCGTTTTATGTGTATAACGCATAGGCATTAGAAGAGCACTTGATACTAAGATATTGTCATTTTTAATGGTCTAATCACATCAAAAAACACGAGTTTCGGCTCCAGGGGCTTTGTTTGTCACTCTACTAAAAATAATTAATGTTAAAAATTCAAGTTCATCGGTAAATTCACCAATATGACCAAACCGCACTCTACTGTCGCCTCACCACACTCTACTGTCGCCTCGTTTTCTGTGTATAACGCATAGGCAGTAGAAGAGCACTTGATACTAAGATATTGTCATTTTCAAGCATGGAATCACATCAAAAGACATGAGTTTCGGCTCCAGGGACTTTGTTTGTCACTCTACTAAAAACAATTAATGTTAAAAATCCAAGTTCATCGGTAAATTCACCAATGTGACCAAACCACACTCTACTGTCGCCTCACCACACTCTACTGTCGCCTCGTTTTATGTGTATAACGCATAGGCATTAGAAGAGCAATTAATACTAAGATATTGTCATTTTTAACGGTCTAATCACATCAAAAAACATAAGCTTTGGCTCCAGGGGCCTTGTTTGTTAATCTACTAAAAAAAATTGATATTAAAAATTCAAGTTCATCGGCAAATTCACCAATATGACCAAACCGCACTCTACTGTCGCCTCACCACACTCTACTGTCGCCTCGTTTTCTGTGTATAACGCATAGGCAGTAGAAGAGCACTAACTTGATACTAAGATATTGTCATTTTCAAGCATGGAATCACATCAAAAGACATGAGTTTCGGCTCCAGGGGCTTTGTTTGTCACTCTACTAAAAACAATTAATGTTAAAAATCCAAGTTCATCGGTAAATTCACCAATATGACCAAACCACACTCTACTGTCGCCTCACCACACTCTACTGTCGCCTCGTTTTATGTGTATAACGCATAGGCATTAGAAGAGCAATAAAAAGATATTGTCATTTTTAACGGTCTAATCACATCAAAAGACATGAGTTTCGGCTCCAGGGGCCTTGTTTGTTAATCTACTAAAAATAATTGATATTAAAAATTCAAGTTCATCGGCAAATTCACCAATATGACCAAACCGCACTCTACTGTCGCCTCACCACACTCTACTGTCGCCTCGTTTTCTGTGTATAACGCATAGGCAGTAGAAGAGCACTTGATACTAAGATATTGTCATTTCCAAGCATGGAATCACATCAAAAGACATGAGTTTCGGCTCCAGGGGCTTTGTTTGTCACTCTACTAAAAACAATTAATGTTAAAAATCCAAGTTCATCGGTAAATTCACCAATGTGACCAAACCACACTCTACTGTCGCCTCACCACACTCTACTGTCGCCTCGTTTTATGTGTATAACGCATAGGCATTAGAAGAGCAATTAATACTAAGATATTGTCATTTTTAACGGTCTAATCACATCAAAAAGACATAAGTTTCGGCTCCAGGGGCCTTGTTTGTTAATCTACTAAAATTAATTGATATTAAAAATTCAAGTTCATCGGTAAATTCACCAATATGACCAAACCGCACTCTACTGTCGCCTCACCACACTCTACTGTCGCCTCGTTTTCTGTGTATAACGCATAGGCATTAGAAGAGCACTTGATACTAAGATATTGTCATTTTTAATGGTCTAATCACATCAAAAGACACGAGATAATCATTTTTAACGAGATGAACTTCGTATCAATTAGAACTTCCAAGAACGACTGATTTCATTGAGTGTACTTTACTGTGTTTTCTGATCCAGCCCATTCTACCCACTCACCCCCCCCCCCCAAAAAAAAGTTAACAACTACTAAAAGTATTTATCTGAAGAAATCTTCTTAACCCCCCCCCCCCCCCCCCTTCAAAAGCACCTACCACAATGATGGTCAAACTCATCATCAAACCATGTTTGTACAGAGTATGTGGGATGTCAACAAGGGTGAGTCGTCGATGGAAAGCCCTCGAGTGAGACACACACACATACACACACACACACACACACACACACACACACACACACACACACACACACACACACACATACACATACTGTTGCAACTGTGCAAGCGAAATGTGTTTACATGACGTACACTCGGTGGTGTACGTTTATAACGCAGGGAAAAGGGAATCTCCCACCTCATACATATTCAATAGGCTTCGGCAGTCACTGCGCCAGCTCATGAATAATTAATATCTGTGACCTTTGGTGAAACTACTTCCCGCAGAGCATTCTCGCCTCTTAAGTGCCTACCCAGGGGGAAGATCAGGGGCGTCGAATCTATCTCGGGGGAGGGGGGGGGGGGGGGCAAAGGGGCATTTGCCCCGCCCCTACGGAAGTGTTTAGGTAGACAAATCATTTATCCCCCAAGCAATTCCCGAGATGAGGACAAATCTCGAACTTTCTTAATGGAAAATTGTCCAAATATCGCCAGAACTACGCACCAGATCGTTGTATTGCAATCATAAACATGCAAAAGCTCCGCTATACAGGATCCCTTTCGACAGACTTTGTACACTTTTGAGATTGACGTATATTTCCCTAATTTATCAAAGAGTGTGCAGCAGATCTTTCACTTAACAAAAGCACGCTCATATGCAGAGGCGTCGATGGGGGGGGGGATGGTTTCCCCATAAAAGTGGGACAAACAAAAGCGAAAAATATAGCTACAAACGGCAGTGTTTGGAGTGTAAAATGTCAAAATTTTAAAGCTCGCTCGCTTCGCTCGCTCGCATTTAATCATTATGCCATTCTCCTGATGTTGCAGCTAGTAATTGTCAGCAGTTTTCGCCCGATGCGCCCCCTTAATTTCCAAAGCGAAAAATATAGCTACAAAGGGCAGTTTTGGGACTGTAAAACGTCAAAATTTGAAGCTCGCTCGCTTCGCTCGCTCGCATTTAATCATTATGCCATTCTCCTGATGTTGCTGCTAGTAATTGCCAGTAGTTTTCGCCCGGTGCGCCTCCTTAATTTCCAAAGCGAAAAAATACTGCCACAAACGACAGTTTGGGGAACTGTAAAACGTCTAAATTTTCAAGCTCACTCACTTCGCTCACTCGCATTTAATCATTATGCCATTCTCCTGATGTTGCTGCCAGTAACTGCCGGCAATTTTCGCCCGGTGCGCGAAAAAATACAGCCACAAAGGACAGTTTTTGGGACTGTATAATCACAATTTTCAAGCTCACTCGCTTCGCTCGCTCGCATTTAATCGTTATGCCATTCTCCTGATGTTACTGCCAGTAATTGCCGACAGTTGCGCCCGGTGTGTCCCCCCCCCCCCCCTTTGATTTCCAAAGCGAAAAAATACAGCCACAAACGACAGTATGGGGACTGTAAAACGTCAAAATTTTCAAACTCGCTCGCTTTCATTTAATCGTTATGCCATTCTCCTGATGTTGCATGCTGCCAGTAATTGCCAGCAGTTGTGCCCGGTGCGCCCCCCTTAATTTCCAAAGCGAAAAATATAGCTACAAGCGACAGTTTTGGGACTGTAAAAAGTCAAAATTTTCAAGCTCACTCGCTTCGCTCGCTCGTATTCAATCGTTATGCCATTCCCCTGATGTTGCTGCCAGTAACTGCCAGTAGTTGCGCCCGGTGCGCCCCCCTTAATTTCCAAAGCGAAGAAATATAGCCAAAAGCGGCAGTTTTGGGACTGTAAAATGTCAAAATTTTCAAGCTCGCTCGCTTCACTCTCTCGCATTATGCCATTCTCCTGATGTTGCTGCCAGTAATTGCCAGCAATTGCACCCGGTGCGCCCCCCTTAATTTCCAAAGCAAAAAAATACAGCCACAAACGGCAGTTTTTGGACTGTAAAATGTCAAAATTTTCAAGCTCGCTCGCTTCACTCGCTCGCATTATGCCATTCTCCTGATGTTGCTGCCAGTAATTGCCAGCAATTGCACCCGGTGCGCCCCCCTTAATTTCCAAAGCAAAAAAATACAGCCACAAACGGCAGTTTTGGGACTGTAAAATGTCAAAATTTTCAAGCTCACTCGCTTCGCTCGCTCGCGTTTAATCGCTATACCATTCTCCTGATGTTGCTGCCAGTGATTGACAACAGTTGTGCCCGGTGCGGCCCCCCTTGATTTCCAATTAAGCGAAGAAGTATAACTACAAACGGCAGTTTTCAGCATGTAAAAGCATTAGGGCCTATGTCAAAATTTTCAAGCTCGCTCGCTCCGCTCTCTCGCATTTAATCGCTATGCCATTCTCCTGATGTTGCTGCCAGTGATTGACAGCAGTTGCGCACGGTGTGCCTCCCCCCCCCTTAATTTCCAAAGCGAAGAATATAGCTACAAACGGCAGTTTTTGGACTGTAAAATGTCAAAATTTTCAATGTAAAAAGATTTCACCGTGGGAGGGAGAAACCCCTCTACCATACCCTCCCCCCCCCCCCCCTCGCTTGCTTCGCTCCCTCACGATCTCATAACCGCTACCCCAATCATGTCTACGCCGGTGATAGGCCCCACTATTTAGTAGGCCTTCGCAGTGATGTCGCACAGGCGGAGCAAGAGCCGAAATACCACGATTTAGTCATTCAATAATATATTGTGAATATTTCATTTTCTATTGGTTTTTTTTTTTAAAGAAAAAACAAACAAAAATTTCACCAAAAGTGGGCACCAGATCGCTGAATTTCAGGTCTGAAAATGCAAAATCTTCCTCGTGTGGGAGAGGGACACCCCCCCCCCCCCATACACACCCTCCCCCCCCCCCCCCCCGTTAACCCGGTCGCTCCGCTCTCTCTCACAGATATTTCAAAAACAAAAAAATGTCTTCATACTTTTAAGGTCTGATTTTCCGCCGCAAGTCATCCGACAAGCAAAAAAAAAAAGCAACAACAAGAACAAAAACTCTTCATATGTTTGCTGCCACTTTCCCCTCACTTTATATTCCATGCAAAAGAGTGGGACATCCGATCCCTGTAAAGTGTGCGTGTGTGTGGGGGGGGGGGGCAGCAAGCTTCTCCCCCCCCCCCCCCCCCCCCCCCCAACGCTGCGCCGGTCCGGTTATGAGCTTGTAATCGTGGTGACGGTGACCATCCCCCCACTCCTCAGTACGGATTTACGCCGTTGCTCGCAAACAAGCGGTATTGTTATGAAATAATTTAGTACACTGCTATCATTTCTGAAATTCAATTCAATCAAAATCAATTCATTTATTTTTTATTCTTCTTTTTCCAACAAAACATAACGCATAATAGATTTGGAATTACATCATAAACATAAACATTCGACTTTGCAAAAGATAAATGATACAGATAAACGAAAGAACACATACTGGAAAAAAGTACAAAGTTATGCTTCAGTTGAGAAAAAAAAGAACTGAGAGGTCCACTAAAAAGCAAGCTTGTATGTTGTGAACCACTCAAAAAATGAACAAACTTATGAATTACTTATTTACAAATACTTATCACACTACGACAGAACAGAACAAGACAGGAGAAATACAAAAGACAAGACACGACTTGACAAAAAAGACGGGAAGAATGGAGAGAGAGAAAGGAAAAGAAAAAAGATAATATGTGAACCTTCTATGTCATCATCCTTGTTCAGTGTAATTTGTTTAAGGTTTTTCAAAGTACTGTTTCTCTGCTCAAGAACCACAATAAATTCCACAAAACTTTACAGGGAGTAGCTTTTTATGTACTACATGATGTGAAATTATGAAAATCGTCTGGAATGTCCCTTTAACAAACTAATAAAGATATGCACACATACTGAAATTACAAAGTTATGTTTGCAGGGTAAGAGTGAAAACTGAGAGGTCCACTAGAAAGCACTGCTTGTAGATTGTAGACCACTCTAAGATATCTTCAAAAATACTTATCATAATTAAAGTACGTAATGCATAAATAAGACGATTGAAAGGAATAGAGCAAAAACAAAACTAAAGGAAGAAAGGAAAGAAAGAAAGAGAGTGCCTATACACTGAACAAGAGAAACGGTCGGAAGAGGGGATTGAGAAGTATTTCGGACAGCAGCTGGTGACTGCATGCAGCTGTGGAAAAATTATGGAAATGAATGCCGAATTTCATTACTATGTAATGTCGTTTTTCATTGCGTGAGGGTGTTACTGATGATTAATCTTTATTTGCTGTTACCTATATAGATAATGAAAATAACTATCTAGAATTTAACAAAGAAAAAAAAAGGATTTCAAATAACGCTTAAAGAGTAAATGATGGAGAATTTTAATTCAGAACTTAAAGGACAAGTTCACCTTCATTAACGTAAGGATTGAGAGAATGTAGCAATATTAGTAGAACACATCATTGAAAGTTTGAAGAAAATCGGACAATCCGTTCAAAAGTTATGAATTTTTGAAGTTCTTGTGCAGTCACCGCTGGATGAGAAGACTACTGCAGTGTATGATGTCACATGCGTACAACAATATAAGGGAAATATAAAGAGGATTTCACAAAATGTCATCTTTTGAAAAAAAAAGTACACATTCCCTTGAATCGTTACTGACATATGTTATGGGTAATATTATTCCCATTGCCTTTAGAAAGAGGCAAGTCAAGTGCTCTTTTATTATGCGAAAAAAGTGAAAACATGTTGAATTTTCTTTTCATTTTCTTTAATACTGTTGTACTCATATGACATCACGAGCCTTAGTAGTCTCCTCATCCAGCGGTTCCAACACAAAAGTTGTAAAAATTCATAACTTTTGCATCGATTGTCCAATTTTCCTCAAACTTTCACTGATGTGTTCTACTAATATTGCTGCATTCTCTTAATCCCTATGTTAATGAAGGTGAACTTGTCCTTTAATGAATTTCAAAATTATGGGCCGGTGTATGATGTATTCTGAGCTAAAGGTTCCCAAAAGGGATAGATGAAACTCAGGCCGCCTAGTTGAAAAAGAAACAAATCTTGAATTTTTTAAATCTTATATTTGATGAATAATGAATCTGAGTGGCGAAACCCCACAGATATTACGAAGCACTTTTACGAAGCACTTTTTTCGCAATAACAATAATTTATCTAATAAAATTTATGGGCGCTGCCCCATGCTAAAATTCCGTAATTGAGATAAGGTAATATTGTGTAAAGTCATGTGTAACAAACCAGACCTTGTTAAATTACAACGAACTCAGAACAGATATGCACGACTGGTTCTAAGTGCTGATTACTCAACTACGAAAGAAACTCTTTTAAATAGACTTGGCTGAGTGTCGACAGTAGAATCAACTTCCAGTATTGTATTTCTGTTTTTAAGATACTTAATGACTTAGCACCGTACTACCTGAATGACCTTGCCACAAAACATCCTATATTATGTTACCCGTCATTCTACTCTAAATCCACTGTTCATTCCAAAGCAAACCACCGAATTTAAAATACGATCATTTTCTTTCATAGCACCCAGTATTTACAACAAACTGCCAACCCATATTCGAACGGCAACAACACTCACCTCTTTTAAGACCCAAATACAATCAATTAACTTCTAAGTGCAGATTTCAGGCAAATTCTGGTTTTATTCTTCTCACAGTTTTGCGCACCAACTGAAGCCACAACTGTTATGTTGCGCTTTGGTTACCATATCTTATTATGTAGCTTCTTGTTCTGTTATGAGCTTAGTTTGATTGTTTCTGTTTGTTTGTTTCTTTTCCTGTTTAGTTGTTATTGTGCAGGGGCCGCGGAACGTTTTTCAGTGTGAGTGTGTGTGTGGGGGGGGGGGGGGGGCTGCGGGACCGGGGGGACGGGGGTGGCAAGGTCAAGACCGTAACTCATTCGGTTATTCTGTTCAAGATGATTCAAATCAGAGAGAAATTGGCATGACTAACGTCACATCGTGCTTGTACTGTACCCACAGAACTCTGCTGCAGAGTAGAGTTCTGTGACGGTACCATTGCCACCATGACGACGAAAGATCGAGATAAGGGAGAAAAAAAAAGGAATCGCTTTGCAGTCCGGGTCTCAAATTGGCAACTTCGCTAGGTTGACTGGCTAGAGAGATTTGGAGAAGTTCATTGGCTGTAGAGGGGGACTGGAAGAGTACATTTTACTGAAGGGGTGTTTCCCCTCACCATTTTGTATACATTGTACGGTAGAGTCCCGGATCGAATCGGCGGTGGGGGATCTTATCGGCGGTGAGGCAAAAATCCCGCCGATTGGATCCGGGGGATCCTATGTACTGGCCAATGTCCGCCGATTAGTTCCGGCGGAACTTATCGACTGGCCGGAACGGATCGCCTGTGACACCGGCTATACACTGTCTATGTTTGGCAGGCGCATAGTAGAGAGGGCAGGACGACTGCGCGGTACACCTTAAGTTTGGTTTGAAGACTTATTCCTCTTCTCTCCCACAACCTGTCTCTGAGTCTGCCGAAGGCCGAGCAGGCCCTGGCAATTCTGTAGGAGACTTCTTCGTCGATGCTGATATTTCGCGACAGTGTGCTGGCAGGTAAACAAAATTTGTCTACCACTTTCAACTTCTCGCCGTTGACCGTGATGGTCGGCTCTGAGTAGGGAGTTGCAGGAGCTGGCTGATGCATCACCCCAGTCTTCTTTATGCTTATCACCAGACCAAAGTCGTCGCAGGCGTTGGCGAATTGGTCAATGCTCCCCTGCATGTCAGACTGGGTACTAGCATACAGAGCACAGTCATCAGCAAAGAGAAAGTCACGGGCGATATCCTCCTGAACTTTCGATTTTGTCTGCAGTCTCCGTAGGTTGAAGAGCTTTCCATCAGTTCTGAATCTGAAATCGACTCCGATGTCACCCTCACGATAAGCATCTGTCAGCATGGTTGAGAACATCATACTGAACAGGGTAGGGCGAGGACGCAGCCTTGTTTTACGCCGTTTGTGACAGGGAAGGGCTCTGAGCGTTCACCGTCATCCTGCACGCTAGCTTGCATGCTGTCATGAAACTGTCTGACCAGTGAGATGAATTTGGCAGGGCAGCCAAACTTGGCCATGATCTTTCAGAGGCCTTCTCGACATACGTCGAAAGCCTTAGTCAGGTCTACGAAGGTGGTGTAGAGACCGACATTCTGCTCCTGGCATTTCTCCTGGAGTTGACGTGCTGCTAAAATCATATCCACTGTGCTGCGACCCTGTCTGAACCCGCATTGACTTTCAGGTAGTAGCCTTTCTCTAAGTGGTCGATCAGGCGGACTCAGCAAGATTCTGGCAAAGATCCTCCCGGCAACAGAAAGCAGCGAGATGCCGCGGTGGTTGTCACACACCTGTCGATTTCCTGTGCGCTTGTACAAATGGACGATAGAAGCATCCTTAAGTTCATGCGGGATTTTCTCTTGGTTCCACATAGACTGGAATAGCTCAGAGAGCTTTCTAATCACGGTTTTGCCGCCAGAGACGTAAATTTCTGCAGGGATAGAGTCAGCATTAGGTGCTTTTCCACAGGACATATGCTTTTCTGCCTCTTCCACTTCAGCATCTGTAGGGATATCAGCAAGAGAGTTGTTGATTGGAACCTGTGGTAGCCTTGCGATCGCTTCCTCGCTGATGACTGATGGATGTTTGAGGACATTTCTGAAGTGTTCTGCCCAGAGTTCAAGAACCTTTTTCTGGTCCGTGATCAGTACGTTTCCATCTGCACTGAGGAGGGGAGACGATCCCTACGAAGTTGGTCCATATACAGTCTTGAGCACTCTGTAGAAATTTGTCATGTCGTTGCGATCAGCATAAGACTGGATCTCATCAGCTTTATCGCTGAACCATGCATCCTACATTTGCCGTAGCTCCAGCTGTACTCTTCTTCTGATGTTGCAAAAAGCAGCTTTCTTGGACGCTGATGTCGGATCGTTGAGGTGTGTTCGGTGAAGGCGATGCTTCTCTTCCAGCAAAGACTGAATGCGTTCGGTGTTGTCATCGCGCCAGTCCTGGTGCTTTCGTGTGATGGGACCCACCGTCTCTGAGGCAGCAGCATAGACAATGCTACGAGAGAGAATCCAGTCGGATTCAACATCCAGTGGGGTGAAACTTTGTTGTTGCAGCTTGCTGTCGATCTCTTTAATGAGTGATTGCTTGACATGATCTCTCTCCAACTTTGAGAGATCTTGACGTTTCAATTTCTTCTTTCCCTGAGGACGTCTGTGTGGTTGAATCCTGATACTGAGCTTTGAGATCAACAGACGGTGATCTGTCCAGCACTCTGCACCACACATGGCTTTGGTGACTCTAACGTCTTGCCTGTCCCTTTGTCTGACGATGATGTAATCCAGCAAGTGCCAGTGTTTGGAGCGAGGATGCATCCATGTCGTCTTGTTACGGTTAGGTAGACAAAAGACTGTATTGGTAATGAGTAGCTGGTGTGCAGCGCAGGTTTCCAGTAGCAATAAGCCATTACTATTGCATTTGCCCAGACCATTTTCCCCTAGGAGTCCTTTCCATGAAGCATAGTTGGTGCCAACCCTAGCGTTGAAGTCACCAAGGATGATGAGTTTATCTGCGTTGGGCACGGCGGAAATGGTCGCTTGCTGGTCCTCAAAGAACCGTTCCTTCACATCATCAGGGCTGGTCATCGTGGGTGCGTAGGCGCTGATCATTGTGGCATACCGCTTTTTGGCAAGTGGAAGTCGGACAGTCATTAGACGATCGTTGATACCCTTAGGGGGCACAGCCAGCTTGTTGACTAGGTTGGATTTAATGGTAAATCCAACTCCTGCCTCACGAAGTTCGTCTTGTTTGCGGCCGATGCAGAAGAATGTGTAACCGGCGTGTACCTCTGACAGTTGACCTTCATCAGCAAGGCGTGTGTCGCTAAGGGCAGCAATTTGTACCCTGTACCTTGCTAGTTCTGTAGCAATAAGCGCGGTCCTTCTCTCAGGTCTTTCAGTCCCGGCACGGTCCAACAGAGTGCGCACATTCCATGCGCCTATGAGTAGTTGTATCATCTTTGGAATGATAACGATGATACTAAGGGAAGTTGTGACTTGCGCGTGAATTGGATTAAAGTGAGGAAGAGTTGCGCAGGGTCGTCAGCCTCACTCTCTCGTCCTGGCCCATCTATATCCAGTGGCAAGACATAATCAAGACGGCTGGAGATAAGTCTGGATGCAGTGGATGGCCATCAGTGTCTTACGTGTCTTACTGTGCCCTTGTTGCGCTCCACAACGCTTTGCTGTATCCGCCTTCCCACCCGTTGAACCAATCTGGTGGTTTCCTCCGCGTAGTTCGCCGGATCCAGTCTTCGCATGCTTAGGTAGACAAGCCCTATTTCACCGAGAGTTTGAGACCCATCGGTATGCCTCACGTGGTTACTGTTGCATGCAAACAGCTACTCGTAGAGGCCACATGTGAGGGTCGGGTGCAGGTTTAAAACTAATAGTTCTAGGTAGGTGATCTGCTACAACTTAGAACTCAGCAGGTTACTGGACATTGATGCACTAGCCAAGACTCAGAAAATCAAATCTCATCAGTACAGTCCCTGGTATGACTCTGGTATCTCTGAGGTAAAGAAAAAGCGGAGGAGACTTGAGAGGAAATTGATGTCGCAACAACGGAAAGCTGCAGACAGAAAGTTGTTCTGTGATTAGAGACCGATTGAACTATCTTGTGTCCAGAGCCAAACGCGTCTATCACACCAGTCTCATCGAAGACTGCGGAGATAATTATAAGATGCTTTTCAATGTCGCCATTCGACTTTTGAACAGCCAACAGTCTTCTTCATTGCCTGCACACGTCGATAACAGTGACATAGCCGGAACTTTTAGTCAGTTTTTTTTTTCACTCGAAAGTTAAAAAAACCGGAATAATTTCAATTTTAATGTTGTATAACCTGAATCTGAACCTGTCACATCTTCCACGCTGGAAACTATCTAACATACAACTGCTGATGAGATCCTTCTCCTTCTTCGTAAATTGCCTCCTAAATCCTGTCCGTTGGATCCGGTGCAAGCCATTGCGCACCTACATTTGCCCTAATTATTTCTCAAATTGTTAACCTCAATATTGAGCAAGCTAATATACCCTTACTTTTAAAGAAAGATCTGATTCGTCCTTTATTGAAATTTATTTTTTATTTGGCGAAACTGAGTTTCAGTTCAGTTTCGCGAAATAATCCTCTACAGAGAATCGTCCTGGATAAAGAAACTGAAATACTGACACAATGAACCCCACATAGTCCGTTCCCAAACATCCTCACTTTGACTTCAGACTTGTAGCAGAATACTCAGCCTTAACCACACAGGAGATATAGCTAAATACAAGTAAAACACTCAAGCATATTTAGTTAAGATACATTTTAACTTTCCTATTTATCATGAGATCTCATTCGTATACTGATTACTGCTGTATGACCACAATGAGTAATATTTATTTATTATTTAGCGAGTATTTATGAGTCATAAGTCGATTTGATTTAGCGTTAGATACTTGTAATATTTTGTTGACAGAAGATGAGGACACTGCAGGACGCAGGATGCAGGACGTCAAAATCAAATTTTTGACGCCCCAGGTAATTTCACAGAATGTTGTTGTTATTACATCTGATTGAAAAGTTGATATATTTTAGATGTTGTTTAAGTCATTATATATTTAATGTGTTTATGAATATGTACGTGTGTGTATGCATATGTTTAAAATGCATATGTATATATATATGTATATATATATATATATATATATATATATATATATATGAAGAGTTTGTTTGCAAAAACCGATAAGTCCATATTTGCCAAATGGAGATATTTGCGATTAAAGGTCAAGAAAAATAAAGAGAATAGTAAGAAAATTGTTGCTTCTTTTGACCATAACTTCAAAAATACACCTTTATATGTAGTGACCAATATATCATTTAAAGGGTATTATTTTGTATTCTGTACTGTACTTCAAAATCTTCAAAAATGGACTTATCGGTTTTTGCAAACAAACCCTTCATAAATATATGCATAATCGTGTATGCATATACTATGTATACATAATAAGTATTACACGTTTGCTATCATTTTGCTTAAAATGATGGCAAGGTATGATTATTATATTTCAGAAGTTTGATGCATAGGCCTAATACGTTTCTGTTGGTGAGATGATGTCAGATTTTTTATTTTTTTTGCATTGAAGTAAATGATTGATTTGTGTAAAAGTAATATTTCAGAAGACTAGTATTATTATTATAAGACATTGCGCTATATAACATTGCACTTATACATCATGCAATATGCCATTGAGACAATAATATTGTAATGTGTGTGCTGTTGGTAGATCTTCATTGAGGCCATGCCAGGCCAAAAGCTCGATTAAAAGGGAGAATAAGAGAGCAATTAACCTCCGCCTCAAATCGTATACACACATACACATACGTGTCTATGGTGAAACCGAGGACCTGTTTTACCCATAAGAATTTTACCACATAACCGAAGACCTGTGTGTCAGTAGGACTCTTGTCAACCGAGGACTCATTCGTATATATTACCATCCAACCGAGGACTTATTACAATAATGCTAATCGAGGACCTACAAACATCTACCCCTGCATTCCAAAGCATGCAAAAGCAGACCGTTTGGAATGGTCTGCGTACCGAGGACGTCCTCGGTTCTCTGTGTGTTATCGGTTTAAAAGTAAAGTTTGTGTATCCTTGTTTTACAACATGGGTAAGTGCACACACACGCACACACACACACACACACACACACACACACACACACACACACACATAATCTATATAGATGGCCAATACAGTTACTAGGATGTGACTGGTCGACAGCTCGTCACTTGATACTGTTTGCGAGGATCGTTAATGTTATATTTTCCCAGTTCGTTTTATACAACACCTGAGAATGATGTCGAATTGTGATTTGCCAAGAACATGTCACATGACATTCAATAGAAAATACCTATCAAACTCACTGACAGTGACAGCCGTGCATTAGGCCCCAGCAAACTACGTGCTGGCTGCGCTAGCTTCTAATACTCTTTGGTGAAGACGTAACATGTGTTAGGCCTACTCCTAGCTCTTCCCTGCTGATCTTTTGTACCTGAACCTAACTTAGCGTCGTTACTGGACTTGAGCCTAACGTTAGTACTAATGCCGTTAGTGGACATGAGTCTAACGTTATTATACGTCGTTAGTTAGTAGGCCTAACAGTAATGCGTAATCAAGACCATCTGATATAACACTCAGATATCGACTGGTAGGGGGTGGAATGTAACAATCTTTGGAACGCTAGGGAGTTATATTTTCAATCAGTGCTGCGCACTTTGGGAAAATGTAATCCCTTGGGAAAATATAACCCCCTGGCGATCCAAAGAATGTTATATTCCAACCCCTACCAGTCAATATCTGTAAAATATATTCAGGAGAGTAATCATTTGATATAGGAATAACTTCATTTAACGTTTGAAGACACTTGAAAAGATGTAGTCTGAGTCGTTTCAAGGGGCAAATCATTTTACTGTTGGTAGTCAAACATGACTGTGATTTTAGCGAAAAACCGTATGTGGAAGATTAGTATAAATCATTCTCTCGAGTGAGACATGTATGCACCTAATGTTTTCTTCTTCTTTTTTAACGTGCACTGTATGTTGAAAAGTTTTTGGTAATCAATTCTCATGCGAAAGGTGTACATAAAAATTCCAATGTTAAAAGCATAGTGATGGGAAAGGTAAACAGTAAGATGTGCGAATGCGTCTATCAAACATGCTTCCTGCTAAACTTATTTGATAGTGAGAAAGGAACAAGAAGAAAAGAAAAGAAAAGTCACACTTCATGACAGATGTTAAGGGGGATAATGGGGAGGGAGGGTTCCGCTCTACCTACATACCTCTACCACGATGAATGTCAAAAGGTAGAGGTGGGTTCGAGTGTATTGTAGATCACCAACCGCAAGTGCGCGATGACATACTGTCTTTTGAAGAGAAACTCATGCTTTGTTTCACAAGAGATGAAAATCAAAAAGTCGACTAATAATCATCCACTCGTGTGGAATCAAGCAGAATCTTGTCGAAACATTTCAAGAGGCCTCTTATTGAGGCACACTCAGTCGTATATTATGACTCAATCTGATGTAAAAAAAAAAAAAGACAAATAAACTGAAGGCCACCTGCAATACAGTCTGACTTTTTTTTTTTCGAAATCACATCAACTTTGATCAACCCATTCCATATTTTACTCCTGATAAATAGGGAAAAGTAGGAAACAACAACATTGCAAGATCATTATGATGCATTTCTGCCAAGACAACAGACGGTAACTAATTCCCATCTGATACATAAACATGTAGGCCCTAAATGTTTATTTTTCTATTTTTCCATTTTCCCATATTATCATTACACACAATGCAGTTCATTCCATGCAAAATGTGGAAAATGTTAAAAATCACCCTGTTACAAGCTGTCAATCTCTTGCAGTATATCAGAATTGATGAAACTTTCGAAATCAATAGCATGTACAATTTTTTATTCTCGTCTGTTGAGAATGAGAAGGGCGTTAAGTTGTCTTGAACACTATGGGTTTTGTGACAACTTAACGCCCTTATCATTCTCAGCCGACGTTCTGTTTTCTGCTTTTCCACTATTTTGATTTGCGTGAGGCCAATTTCAGTACCGCCTGTACTTACAAATAACTAAATGATCGGCTACAAGAGACGGCAGTATACATTTTCTTGTACTGCTTTGATTTTCGACTGCTTTGATGTAACAGGGCGGTGAGTTGGGTCAGTCGGTAGCGCGTCTGCCTCACGATCCTAAGGACCCGGTTCGAATCCGAGCCTGGATTGAGCAATGCTGTGTGTAATCATACCGTCCCCTCCAGCAAGAGGCAAAACACTTTGTCCCTCGGATAGGACATAAAATGGAGGTCCCGCGTATGAGAGAGTCACAACTCATGCACGGAAAAGATCCCGTTCATTCATTCATCGCAAAGAGCATGGTGTTAAACCCGGTGAAGTGGTCCCGCCTCATATCCAAGTGGACCCCATAGAAGACCAGCCTAGCGTAGCTGAATATGGGCTATTCAGTCATCTTCTCAGATGGAAATGAACAAACAAACGAAACAAACAAACAAACAAACAGGAGTAGCCTATTGTGATAGTGTGTGTGTGTGTGTATGTGCGCGCGCGCGCGCGCGCGCGGCGTGTGTCTGCACTAATGAGAGTTCATTCCATTCAACATGCTATGTCAGGAAATGCATTCCGTACACGTATGCCCTTTCAAATTCATCGTACCAACTCTCACTGTCTTTTTTAATCAAATATGAACAGCGTGTGCAAAGGCGTGGCGTCTCTATTGTTGAAATATCGTAAGAAATTATGATCAGCTACGCACTCTTGTCCCCCCCCCCAAAAAAAAAGAAAGAAAGTAAAGCTAAGCGAAACAAAACAAAAACATCGAAAAGGTCCGCTTTTTCGACATACAGCATCGTTGACGTCGTTACTACAAGATGGGTGTTTATTTTCTTTGCGAGTCCATTTAAGGATCGTAGTTCACAAAACAGGTTTTCAAAATTATTGAGGCGGATAAATTCGAAAGTATTATACAGATCACTACTGAATTCAAAATCAGGACAATATATTATTTTGCAATTGCAATTTTGCTATTTTCCAACTTAGTGTAAGAAACATTTCTTTAAAATACCATTAAGATTATTGTACTTGGTACCCTATCTCCTCGTAACGCCATACAGGTATGTTTTACAGGTGTGATGTCATTTAATGGGGTACAGATTGGATATAATGCCGTAATAATTTAGTGTCCATTCTGACCGAGGTGCTTGGGAACGGATAGGGGGGGGGGGGGGTATTTTCTTGCCAGAGCTAACACTGTTGGACATACAGGTCCTACAACTGAGCATATCGAGTACGCTTTATATGATGCTCACTGTTTGCTGACTGATCACGACCCGATAATTCAGAACCTCTGGCTGAGAAAAGAAAGGACTGTAGCCCACCCCGACTCACTTGAGAAGCTTTCTTCCTGTCCCTGGATTTTCAAGCTTGTCTTCTGCTTGCCTTTACCTAAACTATTTAGATACTGTCATTGGAGGACTTTGATGATCGCACACAGTGGCTTTGCACCTATAAGAACGCTGGTCTGACCTCAGGATGTCCATCCAATTTTAGGTGTGAATATCTGTGTGTTGATCCCTGCAATACAAAGCTCCATCACGTGCTTCACTGAACAAGCTGAAGATGCAGATGCTGCCCTGTCTTGAAAGAGACGGTATAGATCTAGACCAATTTCAGCAGGCAGCTACACTGAATCATCGCTCATTGGCAGAGTGTTGTAAGCTGATCAGCACCTTGGATGCCAACAGGATGGCGGCCATATTGGAAACAAGCATATCGTGGAATTCACGTTCAAGTTCAAGTTGATTTATTCAATTTCCAACAAAATAATTAGGAATACAGTGAAACGTTCGCATATACAGATAATGTCACGAAATCGGTACAACAATTTGATGAACATAACAACATGTAATAAAGACACAGGTAAATTATTAACAGAGATACAAATGTACCATTATGGTAAAGTCAGAAACAAAATTGATGGAAATGGAGGGGACTGATAAACAGGAGAGCTTGTAGTATGCAGTCCCCTCATAAAAAAGGGGGAAGGGAAAAAAGGGAAATAAAAATCAAATTGCACAAAAATAACAATTTGCCTAAGAGATAGAAAAAAAAAAGACTGAGTAGTAAACACATACATACACACACAAGGGCGCACATTAACAATCACGAGGCAGCTCTCATGTAAGGGAAGAAAAGATAAGTAGATAGAAAGATTAGTGAGGAAGGTAGTGAGTCCGAGGTGGACAAGAAAGGGGGGAAAGAGAAGGAAATGCTGGGTCATAACCAGGGCACTAGAGGCACAGAAGCTTGGGCTCGCTGAGGTACAAAGAGCAGTAACAGTAAACCGGTGCAACAACAATTTTGAAAATCGAAAGTAGAAAAACAGCAACTTACTGTGTTGCATACGAAGTTTTGAAATAATTCTTTAAACGTATCAAAACTTAAGGCTCCTTTTATAATATTATCAAGAGAATTCCAGAATTTTGGTCCAGAAAAGGGGAATAGATAAAGATAGGGCATTGTGTGTGTGTGTGTGTGTGGGGGGGGGGGGGTATGAGTGTCCTCTTTAGGTATGTCACATGGAACTCCTATTTGTCCTAACTGTCCGCTTTATACTCTATACTCTTAAAGGCAAGTCCATCTCCATATACAAGTGGATTGAGTGAATGCAGCAATATTAGTTGAACACATCAATGAGAGTTTGAGGACTGTCGGACGATCCCTTCAAAAGTTATGAATTTTTTTAAGTTTCTGCGCAGTTACTACGGCTTGTGATGTCACATGTGTACAACGATATAAAGAAAATGTAAAGAAAATTCGACATCTTTTCCCTTTTCTCGCATAATTAAAGGGCACTTGACTTCCCTCTCTCAGAAGGCGAGGGGAATAATTTTACTCTTAACATAATTATGTCAGTGATATGTCGAGGAAATGTACACTCGTTTTTCAGAAAGTAAGATTTTGTGAAATTCTTTTTATAGTTCTTTATATCGTTCTACGCATGTGACATCATACACTGTAGCAGTCTTCTCATCCAGCAGTGACTGCGCAGATACTTTAAAGATTGATAACTTTTGAACGGATTTTCCGATTTTCCCCCAACTTTTACTGATGTGTTCAACTAATAGTGATGCATTCACTCAATCCACATGTATATGAAGGTGGACGAGTATAAAGCGGACAAATAGGGCAAATAGGAGTTCCACTTATTCAGTCAAAGGATGTGAGATACCTAAAGAGGACACACACCCACACACACGCACACACACAAAATGCCCTATATTGCCTGATTTGACCCAAAATTGACCTTGAAAGAGACCTTGAGAGATGACCTTCAGTTCAAATTGTTGAAAATTTATCAGGATCACAATCTCTAACGCCAAAAACCCCGCTCAGTGGAAATATTTCTAAAGCCCTTTCAGTTTTGTAATTAAATTGGCCATTAACCTGGATGGTGGCCATATTGGATTTTACCAATATGTGGCCTCCCCAGGAGGGGCCAGTCTTGGCGCCCGTCAAAAAATCGAAAAAAAAAAGTTTGTGATATAAGTGACCTGTGGGCCAAATTATTCGTTACTTTTCGAAGAATTTGAACTTAACACCCAATATCATGCGCTTAAGGCCCCGACAACTAGGATACTCTGATCTCTTTTTTTAAAGCCTGTAATTGTTATTAGGCACAAAAAATACAGAAATCAAGGTAGGTACCGTCAGGTACCGAGTCGTATCGAAGTACAAAAATGACAGATTATGAAAAAGCTTGGAACAGCAAAATTACGGGCTTTTGTTATATCCAAACTCTCTCTACAGCAATTGTAATAGGTTCCGCTGTAAAACAAGTTAAACATCACAGTGGCGGATCCCCCTTCATTTTTTTTAAATAAAAGAAATACATGTAAATGGAAAAGATGAAAGGGGCCCATGCGCCCACTTTAATTATTTTAAAGAAGAAAATCGCGCTGAAGCCTTTTTCTTTTTGGTTGTCAACAATGGTCTTAGAAAATCTATATGGCCAACAATACACAATGTACCAATTTGGCATTTGGCAGTTTAACTTGAGTCTCAACAAAACACACAGGACACCCCCACAAGTACATGGAAGAGTCGTGGTAGGGGAGATGATGAGAGACTTGTTTAAACACAGGACACCCCCACAAGTATATGGAAGAGTCGTGGTAGGAGAGATGAGAGACCTGTTTAATAGGGTGCGACCGCAGATGCTGGTGTTCTTCCACATGCTGACACTATCCATTTTCACAAGCACACAGCTGATTTCTTCTCATCTTTCTTCATTTTACGTAAGTAACTTCTACTTTCATGGTAACTTTTGAGAAACAACAATACTTGTGAAACACACAAACTAATGCCTCTACTGATATTGATGTTATCGAAGTATGCACTAATTTGTAAGGGGTGATACTAAATTGATGGTGATTGTGTCGTGTATGGATGGATACTGTACCTCACTTCTGGCGCAGAATGAAGGCTTTCAAGCAACTTTCAGGGAGTTTTAGACAGTTGATATCGCAAAGCTGTTTTGATTATGGGATTAGAAACGCGTTCCTGAAACGCCGAAAAAGTGAGTTTTAACCAGAAACGTGTTTCTGTATAGAGTTGATAAACGTTAAGTCGTTCGTTTTGAAACGCGTTTATAGATCGGACTTGCCCACGCCAACCACATCCAACTAAACTTATCTCCGCTCCTTGGGCAAAACTGCGCAGTGGAGCTGCGTAGTGACAATTAATGCCTCCCAATCGACTCTCGACAAAACGCAGCAACTCGAGAAACGTGATCCGAAAGGCATTTGAAAACGCGTTTTAATACAATGTAGTGGGTATTGGAAACTCGTTTCAAACATGGGGAAGCAGATAAACGCATTCTTTCTTAGTAGATACACTAAGGACATGTTCTCAATACCAGAGAGCGAAATGGAAAAAGAAGCTGTTCTTATAGATGTGCATTAAACCTTGTCCTTGTGTGACAAACTCCAGTGCAGCGTTTTAACGACTGAGTTGAAAAGCAGCTTTATTCCACACTTCACAGGTCATCAACCTGCGCACCACACTCCCGACCACGCTTACTCTTCTTGCAAACCTATAAAATGAAACGTACGTGTCGATTTCTGTCTGAAAATGGTCGTTAACTATAGCTTGCACCACTTTTAATATTGAAGTCACGAACGTGTGATCATCATTGGATAAGAATTACTCTTTCGGCTGCATCGCTAGTTTATTTTGTTCAGACCCTATTTCATTACCATAATTATTGTAGTCTGCACAAATTTTGGAATGCTAAAATTGAAGGAATACTGAAATAATTATTGATGTATTGTAATTTTGAGCCTTAAAAACTGCCTGCTTAACAAGTTTACCTGTGTTAAATCTATGCATGCCTTCTTCTTTTGTTCTGCTTTCTTGAGCCCCAACTCATGCATATTTCCTATGGTGAGGCTGCCATGTCATCATCCTTGTTTATTGCAATTTGTAATAAATTTTGAAAACATTCTCATTCCTCATTTCAATCACTATTGTGAAACTCTGTACTCAGTATAATTAATCTATAGTTGTCTGTAAAAGTCTGAAAAATCATCCTGATGAGGTCTCCTTTAATGCAGTCCACGCCGCCTGTAAACACCTGTAGTATTATACACCAAGTCGAATAAAACATGAACGCGACAACATATTGGTTGCTATGGTTGCCCCAAAACAGGTTTCTCTTTGTGCCTGCTTTATGTGTGTGCGTGGCGTCTTTCTTTGAAAATACGCTCTGCATTGAAATTTCAGTATTATACACCAAGTCGAATAAAACATGAACGCAACAACATATTAGTTGCTATGGTTGCACAAAGACAGACCAATTCACCGTGCAGGAATAAGAGCGTGGGAATCCCCGCTGTTACAATGCGCATTCAGAGACTCCAACCCTATAGTAAGCACCTTCTGATCGGGAGATTCTCCCGCCTGAAACCCCTAGCAAACGGGAGACTCCAACTTGATGTGCGCGAAGCGCACATCACGAGCACGAAATTCTTTGCGGTCTAGGGTTCTAGATGCTCCCTCGTGCTATCTAAGGCTTATTTTTCAACATACAATGAAATTGAGTAAGAAATCATTTCAAGCGGGAGAAATTAAATCTGAAGCGGGAGAACGGGAGATTCTGCAAAAATGGGCTTTCGGCGGGAGATCTCCCGTCGAAAGCGGGAGAGTTGGAGTCTCTGCGCATTTGAATATACCAGGTGTTTAAAAAAAAACACGTTTCCCAAAAACTACAAATCAGACAACACTGTCATTGATATGAGTAATAGCAGTACACCTGACCGCGTCATAAGCAGATGAGTATACCGATACAAGTTACGAAAAAGAAAAGAAGGAGCAAGTGCGACCGAAAAATATATATTACTAGGCTTATTTTTGTGCAATGTACTCTCTCTCCGTTCAATCTCCAACATTGAGCTAGATCAAATTAATGTTTGAATATTTGTAAGTAACTGTAAATTTTGTTCGGGGGGGGGGTGTTTCATCAACGTTAGTCAGCGCTGACAAGTTTTCAGCGCTGACAATTTCAGCAAAATCCTTGGTTTTGATTGGATGAGATGCTCTGGTCACTGACTGTTACTATGGTGATTGTCAGCGCTGACTAACGTTGATGAAACACCCTCTGGTCTTCTTATATCCATTAAATAGGTGTTTAGCCATATTGCTTCAAAATTGGACCAAACCATCGAAGTTGTATATTGCATAAGGTTACATCATTCCGTCATAAAATATGATTAAATGGGAAAGTTCACGATATTGTTTTGATATTTTTTTCTTTTTCGACAAAATACATTTTCTTTACTTTCCCAATAGGCCTATATTGCCTTAACATCAAATACAAATGACATACTCTCGAGTGATTTAAGTGCATTCTGTGACTGTGATCATCATGTAAATTTCATTTTTACACGGGTCTTAAAACGTTTTTGGTTCGGAATATTGTTTGATGTGTAGATGTATGTTACGATTCAAATTTGTAGCAACTAATACATGTAAAGTGTAATGAAATGAAATGAAGCTACATTGTATTATGAACGCAGACACCTCGGCCAGGCGCTTTAACTATAGAGGTCAGACGACATGTGGTGCAGATTTGCCCCCCCCCCCCCCCCACGTGCACCCAACGTTCATGAGAATGTCTCCAAAATACGCCAACCTTTTATGGATAATATGTTGTAAAAATGATCAGAAGAACGTTGGTGCTTTCGGGGAACATACCCGAGGCATTCTCCAAACTGTCTGAATTTGTTTGGGGTTTCACCAAGATATTGCGAGTTCAAGTCGTTTTGACTTTTGCGATTTCAAGTCGTGCGCTTATGACGAAACTTTCAATACATTTTCGAGAACAAATCACTAGCAAATCACGATCCAGGATTCCTAGTCGTCGCAAAAACGTTTGCAAGAAATGTATCTTTTACTTTTAAGATTCTTGCAAATTAAAAACGACGTCAGCGAGTAGTTGACAACGCTCCCCATCCCCCGCTGGTTTTGCGATTTTTGTATATCGGCAAAGTCCAACATTCGTACTTTAGTCTCCAAAAGATCGCAAAACCTGCGCGGAGGTTCGGAAGAGTCGTCAACAGTTCGTTGGTGTCTGTTGTTTTTTTTTTTTTTCTTCTTTTTTTTTAGCGGGAATTTCAGCAACAGCAATAAAAAAAAAAAATTCTCGCTGTGCCTAACTGCATGTATGCGCGCAGACAATTATGTACAGTGTACTACACAGAACAGTACGTCAATGAAGAGACGAGACAGTATGGATTGTACCAAGGAGCTTGTGTTTGAAGCTCCTTGATTGTACCATGGTGTGTACGTGCGGACAATTTATAGCTTGTTCCATAATCACCGAACTTCAAAGAAAGAGAGGGAGAAGGAGGGAGAGAGGGTGGGGGAGAGAGAAACAGGGTACAGGCGAGGGAGGGGTGAATCGCATTCTACTGGTGTTTGGTTTAATTGGATAAAGGCCTACTTAAGAAATACAGCCACGCTTTCCACGTACAGTTTGAACAGGCCGGGTTTGAAACAAATCCACCAAACCGCAAACGTTAGCCCAGTAGTGACAATCGATAATTGGGCATAGAACATTCTAGTGTCTCTAGGGATATTCATAATTTGCAGTGAAATCAACTTCCACTTCCTTCATTGTCATATACATTATCATACTCATAGATGTACACATTTTACTAAAGTACCTAGAATCATTTTGTGAGATTATCAGCCTTCAAGGTTGTTGGTGGGTTTTTGGTTTTGTTTTTGTTTTTATAACGAGGGAGCGAGCAGAGTAATAAAACACTTTTGAGCACCTTTTTCTAGTGAAAAGGAGAGAAATTAGATATTCCGGAAAACACATTAACCAGTATGAGGAAATTAGGGCTATTCGCCACTACGTGACGGTTACCCGAATATCACCATTTTCCCATGCGAGATTTTATCTGACATTTTTACCTCTTACATTTTTACCTGGCACCTCTCTCACATGGGAGCGAGTTTGGTGAATTACCCATCGTACCAATGCTGCGTTGCTTACAAATCGCAGTGCGTGATTGTAAAACTATTATGCTCATGAAATTATTCTAATGGCGGTTGAAGAGGAAATTACCTTACATTGTGGGATTGTAACTGACAAAAAAAAAAGAAAGCGCTCTGACGGTTAACGTGATGTCTTTGATCTGGTGGCTTTTGGGGGAAGTTCCATATCCCAAAATAATGGATGGCTATGAATGGTACAAACTGACATGCAAACAAAGGGAGAGAAATCGATATGAAACTTTTGCATTTAGCGATGACTGACTTTGAAATTGACTGTACTTTGTCTGCAAATGCTGACTTCCCACCATTCGCTTATGATTTCGACTCTCGACACACAGAAGTTTGGTTGAGTCACTCTGGGAAAGTAAGTTTTGATTCCTCCTCGTTACCCGTGGGTTTTGTTTCAACGTATATCAATGCTAGCTGTCCGTCACAAAAGAAGGAATTAGAATAGTTCTTCTTCACTCAAGTCACTTTCTAGTGACTCATGAATCAATAATTTCAACAAAATCTATAAACAGAATCAAAGACATTCGGGGATATATATCATGCTCCAGCTTCACTGCAACAAACTGGCTTCAGCTCAGTTGTTTTATCGGTGCCCGATGGGCTGGACGTGAAAAGTTCAAATCCAGAGCTGGTTCTTTTTTTTTTTTTTTTTTTTTGGGGGGGGGGTTGTTTTTCCTTTGTTCTTGATCATCACAAGGATTGAACAAACGACTTTATACCAGGTCTTGGACAAAGATTGGTATCTCCATGGCGTAATTCTGGTGATCTAGAGCAAAGAACAGGATCAAGCTTCCTCAGGGTAGTAACCATGAGTCACAACTACCGATGTGGCCGGATGAACATGAATATTAACTGGTATTTATGTACGGGTAGTCAGAACTTCAATATTGAACTTTTTTTTTTTGCCATGAGAAGCTACCATAAGTTATATGACCCAATCCTCAAGAATCCTCTTCGTTCCACTGCCTTCGAATGCTCGCATCAGAAGGCTGTCAAACACCAGACGAGAGATGTGATGTGCATATATTGTTTTCATTGCATGAGATACTTGTATTCAATTCAATTTTCAATTCGATTCAATAGTTTATTTATTTCCATCATCAAAAAGAAAAAAAAAAGTTGACATGATCCAAAGTGATACAATTTTTTTTCATTTCTCTTACACTCGTCTGATAAAGGTTTTTTTCTTTTAAATACAATATAAAGTGTATACACGAATGATGTCGTAAAAAAGAAACAATGCACTTTGCCATGGCAACAAAAATAGTAAATAATCACAATGATGGAAAACAGTGTTCCACTAAAAAAGCCAAGCCTGTAAGACGTGGAACACTGGAACAAAACAACAACAGCACCAATTTGTTATACCAATAAAACATATTCATTTTAAATTCTTCTATATACTATTGTACATTTTATGATATAACGATGCTGATACTATGAACAATACACTAGGATTTTTAGAATGCAAACGTATAAACTATGTAACATATCACATTTGTGGCACAGACACTATGGGGCCGGGTATGCCAGGAATATTGAACGGAAAGGAAGATATGCAATCGGCCAAAAAAAAAAAAACAAACATAACGACGACAACAACAACAATAACACAAAACACAGAAATAACAGAACTTGAGGAAATGCACTCAAACAGATACTGGACAACGAAGAACGAGGAAAAAGGAGCAGGGAAGAATAGAGAAGGAAAAGGAGAGGGAAAAGGAGAGGGATGGAAAAGGTCTGTGGACACACTACAAAATCTCAAGGAAAAGTGAAACATGATGGGTTTTTTCATTGAACAGAATTAACTGGTATATTTAGAAAACAAATATTTTTTGAGTTTATACTTAAATGTAATTAACTTCACAGATTCTCTTAGATCATTATCTAAGCTATTCCAAAATCTGGGTCCGGTATAAACAAATGTATTTTGAGTGTGTACAGTTCTCACTGAGGGAAGATGAAATTCTTTACATTGTCTCGTGGGATAATTATGTACGTGGCTGTTACAGTGAAATAAAGAATAAAATATTTTGGGTAGATGGTTGCAGTTGTAATTAAACACAAATTGACCAAGTTGAAACAAATACAACTCTTTTATTTTCAGAATTTCTGTTCAAGGAACAGCTTGTCAGTATGTGCACGGATATGACGGTTAAAAACAATTCTGAGCGCCACCTTTTGCAGAAGAAAAAGTTTATCTAGCAATGTCGAATATGTATTCCCCCAAGCAAGAATTCCTTAATTCAAGTACGGCAATACCAAACTTGAATAAAGCGTAATCAAAGCCGAAGAAGGAAGATAGTATTTCAATCTATTCATTATGCCTATGTTACGTGCAATTACATTACAAATATTGTTTATGTGACACCTCCATGATAACTTATTATCAACACAAACACCTAAGAATTTGATAGACGAAACCTCTTCTAGGGGAGTAGTGTCAAATATAACATTACCTGGTAATCTATCTAAAGAATTACTGAAAAACATATACTTTGTCTTCTCAATATTCAGTGACAATTTATTTGCATATATCCATTGTGAGACATTCTTCAATTCATAATTCACTGTACTAATTAAAGTATTAGGGTCAGGGTGGGAATAAAATAGATTGGAATCATCGGCGAATAATATGAAAGAGAGTTTATCTGAAGATCTATAAAAATCATTAATATAAACTATAAATAACAGTGGGCCTAACAAAAGTCCAGAAAGATGCCTATTGTATGCGAAAATGTATCAAGTGCATGTGTAATCTTTTCCACAAAGGTAAGTAAAGCGTGGGCGGTGTTGTGATTTTCTCTGAATCCAAATTGAAAATTCGTAAATATATTACTCATATTAAAAAATTTTACAGTTCGGATATATACTATTCTTTCCAAAATTTTAGAAATTGAAGTTAATAACGATATTGGTCTGTAATTATTGACATCATTCTTCTCCCCTTTCTTATATATAGGTATAACTTTGGCAGTCTTCATCTGATTTGGTACAAGCCCAGTAATAAGTGATAAATTATATACTAAAGGATCTATTATTTGAAGAATTATATTTTTCAACAAATAATTATCGATTCCATCACAACCTGGGCTTTTTCCTTCTTTCAAATTATAAGTGATATCAATAACTTCTTCATTATACGTAGGGTCCAAAAATATAGTTTTAGGATTAGGTATAGCTAAGAAATCATAAAACACTTTATTAGATGAAGGGATACTTTGTGATAATTTTTTCCCAATCGATGCAAAAAAATCATTAAAAATTTCGGCCATGCCAGCAGGTACATTGCATGAGGTATTACCCCATCGTACTTCTGAAATGCTAGATACATCATTAGATGTATTCGTAACATCTTTTATTGTTTTCCAAGTATTCCTAATATCATTTTTATATTTCATTATCTGATTGACATAAAATTTTCTCTTTTGTAAACGCAATAAATTAGTAAGCGTGTTTTTATAAGTCACATATTTTTGTCTATTTTTATCCGTAGGGTTACTCTTGTATTTATAAAACAAATTATTCTTTCTATTAATCGATCTTAAAAGTGATTGGGTTATCCACGGGAGTCTTGGAGTTCTTTTGTAACTACTTTCCTTGTACAAAACGGAATATGTTCATCAATTTTGGAAGTGATAATTTTCATAAAATAATCATAACACAAATCAAGATCGGTATTGTGGTATACAAAAAACCAATCAATATCTTTTAAACTATTTTGCAAATTAATAAGATTATTGGTCGTGATCTTACGACGTCTCTGATAATTATTTTGCCTAGGAGATAGCTTAATTGGCATATCTGTAGAAAAGATGTAGCTGCTGTTTCGGTGTTAACTAGGCAAGTTTTTTTTTTTTTTCCAGGGTTTCAGACCATCCAAACCCACGCAGAAGATTTCCCATGGTGCTCCCTAAAGTCGTCTCAATGTGGAGCCCACCTAACATAACCACACACTTGTCCCTCCCCCCCCCCCCCCGTTTTTGCGAGGTTATAGATTGGTTGGTCCACTACCAACACAGGGTCTCGGTGTGGGTTGAGGTGCTCAGTTTTATCTCTTTCACCTGTTTAATCCCATGTCGAGTCATTTCTGGTATGGCGGCCTTTTCATGGAAAAGTGGTAAAGGGGCTTCAATGAATTCTTTTCCGGTTGTCCAACAGTATCTGATTGAGCTCCATTTTAGAAAGACCACATCGCTGGAGTGTGTATTTCTGTATCACAATTTACATACAGTATAGCATGTTTGCAGTTATCATGCCTGTTTGTGTTGTTTTTCCTCATCAAACGATCTCGTTACCACTGCATGGTTGCGTATCTTTCATAGGAGGCTACATGTATATGCGCCAAGATTTCGGCCCACAGGTGGTACAAACGTGTACATTAAACGAGGCGTGTTCCTGATTTCTGTGAATTGATTTGAAGACATATAAGGGCTTTTTACACTTGTAAATTTTTGCTTAGCCCCGGACTATCGGTGGGGCTAAGGGGGGGCCTTAGCCCCACCGATAGTACGGGACTATCCTTAGCCCACTTTCTGTTTACACTCGTTTTTGCCAAAGTGGGCTAGCCCCACCGATAGTACGGTACTATCTGGCCCTGCAAAATAGCAGGGGTTAGCACCGCAATTGCGGTGCTAGCACCGCAATTGCGGTGCCAAGCAAGTGAGTGTAAACAGAACGAAAAAATAATCCTGGGCTAAGCGACGGAGACGAAGTGCGACCCTCACTGACCAATCAGAAACGAGGTAATCAAGTGCTGCCGGTGCGTGCGTGTACGTGTACAGTACACAGCGTAATTATGAATATTCATGTGGTTTGGAAAGTCCGGGGCTAAGAAAGACGAGTGTAAAAAGGTCAGTTTTCTCCTTAGCCCCGGACAAGAGATAGTACGGGACTAATTGGCGAGTGTAAAAAGCTGAAAAAATTGATACGGGACTAACGATAGTCCTGGGTCAGAGAAAGTCCGGGGTTAAGAAACACAAGTGTAAAAAGCCCTCTAGAGGTCCAACCCAGGCATTTGTGATGAAGGAAATGAAATATTAAAATACCAGCTCCATTAAAAGATGAGCTTGCAGTGCGTGATATAGGATTATGATCCAGTTTATCAAGGGTTAGACTGTGAAAAAGTCCTGATGCAAATTAGGCCAGACTATACTAGCTTTGTTCCTTGTTAGATCTGCAAAGGCCTGTGCAAATCTAAATTCAGTCCTGCAAGGAGATGACAGAAGAACTCTATAGACTTCATACGTTGTGGAACAGATGATTTTGATGCTGCCATTAGTAATATAATACAATGCGCTTCCTCAGATTCAGGTGTCTGACTTAATGTACATAAAAATATGATCTCTTTAGCTGTCTTTGAACAAATTATTAAAACTTGATCTCGGGTACCTTTCTCCTCTGTCAAAATTGGGAAGTGTGATAGGATTCTTTCCGTTAGGCGTGTCCGGTTCACGTTCTTCTTGATTCTATGTTGTTTTAATCTATCAGTCGTCATATCCATCAGATCAGGATTTCAAAAAGAGCTGTCTCGGGTACTAGTAGATGAAAACAGAAACACGTTATCACAATTGTCACGTGGGGGCGGTAGCAGTTCTAAGACATTTCTAGTTTGGGAAATAATACCTCTGTTAAATATGAAGCTATTTGATGATCCCTTCTATTCCTGTGACGTGATAAAAATGGATCTCCAATTCAATTCAGTTCAATTCAATTCAAATGAGATTTTATTTCGAATAGCACATTTTGTTGATACAAGGGAAAAAAATACAATGTATGCATCATTAGATATACTGTATACATATACATGTGAATTTAATGTTTAAAATGATTGTTTATAGGATTGGAAAAGAGAGGCCCACGTAAAAGAAAGCTTGGAGAAATATGGCCAACTCATGTGTAGAAATGTGAGCCACATTTTAGAACAATTCTGGAAGGTTTCTTGATAATTCTCTTAATTGATTTCATATTCATGATACATTTTGTATTTTCTTAAGGAATTGTGATATCATTGTGAATCATGAAATTTATGGTAACAAACTATATTAACCAATATAATCAATCAACTTGAAATGAAAACCCCCAAAATAAGACATCCAAGACTCCCACTATATTATGTTCGTCTCTGTCTTTGTGTCATTCCCTGTACAAAACCCTATACCTCTGTTCATATGTAACTTCATGAAGCATAATTCTGAATATCCTTGAATTTACCAATGACAAGGGGACACTCGCCACAATTGTATTTTTCCTTTTTACTCTTGGCGATGTGGCCCTAGCATGTTCAAAATTATAGCATTGTATAATACTTGCACTTACATTTATCGTTTCCTGTACATAAAGTGTCTGTGAACTTGAACGAAAAAAAAAAAAATCTATGTATTTAGCTTGCAGTGTTAAACTGACAATTACTTAACGTTGTATTGAGAATTTATTAAATGATAGTCTCATATTGATATTTGGTGTCACAGGGCTGCAGTTTGTGTACTACGAGCTCCATATAACAGGCAATAACAATGGAAGAGGCCACCAACGGAGGACGTGGGGAAACCAGCGGAGACAGCAATGTCGGAGAGGTTGTGACTACTCAACCAGCGAGAAATCTAAATCCTCTGGTATGATCTGCTATGAGCATTGATGAGTGCAGCGTTTCTTTTACCCTTTACAATCAAGTGTTATGGGTAGCTTTTTCATCTTTCATCAAGTCATTGACATATCTTTTCAGCAAATAATGTTCAATTTGCCTCATAACAACAACAACAACAACAAAAAGATTGATAATGGATTAAAATCCTCTAATAAGGCTGAATGACACATGATAGCCATTTTTAACCATGTTACGTGTGCTTTTTAATATCTATTCATGCAACACTAACGTTTACGCCACGAAAAAAGATTCGATATTTGTTTATTTTGTAAACAAGTAATCATTTGGTGACGCAGAAGAACGTGAACGCCAATCTCGTCCACACAAGCCCTTGTGTCTCGGGGAAAAGTGAAATTTGAGGCAATTGGACATGATTACCGTCTCTCGTGTTTATGTACTGTTGTCGAGATTATGTGACTTTTAAATTATAGGCCTGTTGGATAGCCATAAGTACGCCTTTAACACCAACAAAGTAGTATTAGATGACAGGGTATAGGTGGGAAGGAGATCGGTAATGACCACTTGTGGAATGTGATGATAATATGACAGATTCTGGACAGAGAGAGGGGATGTTAACCTATGATAAGAGTGCTATGAAAGCCTGAGATCATGAAAGGAGGGTGGAAAGGAAGACAGAATACTATAGACTGATGGCGAAATGTTTGAATGGATACATCTTCAGTAAACGTATAATCAGCAGAGTCCATGTGCATGCATTATGTACACATGCATACTCTGGATGAAATGGAGCCAACATTCCATTCTTTTTCCTTCTTTTTTTTTTTTCATTGGTAAAGGGAAGCAGCAAAGTGAGAACCCTGAGGAAAATGTCTTTAGTGTGGCGGGTATACTGCATGCCTATTTGTATTCATGAAATTCTGTTTAATAGGAATAAACTTCTTTCCTTTTTTTTGTTTTTGTTTGTTGTTTTCTTATGAACCAGGAGCAGGCCGGGAGCAGCCGCATTAGCAGCAAGTATCCTTTTGTGAAAAGGAAGCCAGCATATTGTAAAGGAGCCTGCTGTGGTAGGGCTCTTGTCTCTGCCAAAGCCGGAACTGGGTCGGTGAAGAAGGTAATCAGCCCCGATACCTCCATGGAGTGTGTTGGCCCCGTCTTGGGATGCAACTTGTCGTTAAAAGACGGCTGCGCATTTGTCGTAGGCTGCAAAACGGAGATCTGCTCAGCAAAATTCGTCCACGGCATTCTGGCTCTAACGCTGGGTTTAGCGTTTAACACCAGGTGTGTACATACCGACGATAACGTGGAGGTACAATTGATGGGAACTGGGATAAGTACCTCTTCTGGGAAGGCTGTGTGCGTCCTGGGATCCAAGTTCGGCATTTATGACAAGGAAAAAGCGAAGAAGAAGACGAAGAAGAAGAAAAAGAAGAAGAAGGCAAAGCAGAGGAAGGGGGCAAAGAAGAGGAAAGGGGCCAAGAAGAAGAAAGTGGCAAAGAAAAGGGTAGGGGCAAAGCAGAGGAAAGGGGCGTGGGAGGGGGAAGAGGCAGAAGAGGAAGGGGAGGAAAAGGAAGAGGATGATGAGGAAGGGCGAGAAGAGGAGGGGGAAGAGGAGGAAGGGGAGGAGGAGGAGGAGGGTGATGAGGAAGGGGACGAGGAGGAAGAGGATGATGAGGAAGGGGACGAAGAGGAGGATGATGAGGAAGAGGATGATGAGGAAGAGGATGAAGAGGAGGAGGAGGATGAGGAAGAGGAAGAGGAGGAAGGGGAAGAAGAAGACGCAGAATAAGAAGAGGTGGAAGAGGAAGAGTCTAAATAGGAAAAAACGATGAGAGCGGCGACAATAGAGTAAAAAACGAAGACACCAACCGAAAACGAGAACGTGTAAAATGCTACTGTAATGCTACTGTAAAATTAGCTTTCTGCGATTAGTACATAGTATACAGCAGATAGGTGAAGGAGTTGTAAGTTTGGTGAAGCAATCATGTAATTTGTTGTGCGGGTAGACTTTGAACCAGTGGTGATCTTGAGATATAGGGACATTGCAGATTCGACTTCTGACAAAAATGGCGTTCATTTTCAAAATTGCCGCCATCGCTTTCTTGAAAGTGGTTGATATTACAAGTTTAATCAACATTTTTATTGCCAATCATACATCAGTAGTTTTACCGTCCATATCACATCTCAGATTCAACCTGTTACAAAAGTGGTGGTCATTTTCAAGGTCGGCAATCATCTCGAGTAGTGTGTATAGTCTAGGGCGAAGAGCGAAGGGGGATCTTGGACAGGACCTCTATATACAGGAAATAGTCGGCCTCACACTCTCAATCGCTCTCACGTCAATCAACCAACTCCAGCTGATGGGCTAGAATTGGAATTGGAGGACATTCATTGCACCTTGCAGCACAACAGCCTTCAAATGCACCACTTCACTTGCATTTTCCAAGGTGTTGTACTCCCTGTAGGCACTCTGATGAAGTAGACACAGGCGCTTTGTCTCGACGAGCCCGTCTTGTTCATGCAGGTATAGGATACATTCAGGAACGAATATGCTGTTCCACCGGTAAGCAACCACGGCGTGAACGAGTGTTCCTGTCCAGCCGCTGCCCTCCAAAAGATCTCCAAGGGCCTTGAGGGACGTCATCCCTATGAATCTATCCTCGCCATAACCTGTAGGCCAGCTCCATTGCTATGGCGGGTACAGCAACCATTTTGGCAGCTTTTTTGTACAATGGCAGGCACTTCACTCATTGAATGAAGCTGGAATGACCAAACATTCATACTTTTCTTTTTACTTAAAAAAAAAGACGTTCATCCTAGTTTCACTTAACCGACAATTCTTCCAAACATTTTACCTATCTGATGATAAAAACTCCCTAAGCTCCTTAATTATTTGCCCTTTCATCTGGAGACTATGTGGTGAATAAAATGCCTGATGTATGAGTTACAAAGAAATAAAAATCTTATTTCGAAATTTTTTTATCTAATCTACAGTATCGTAGAATCTCAAATAAGTGATGGCGGCCATCTCGTAAATGGCAGCAATTTTTGTCACAGGTCGAATTTGAGCTGAATAATGTCTAATTACTGATGCATGATTTATCAGTGTTTATGATACAAAGGAAAAACATTCTCATCCCATGAAGTGGTTTTACCTACAGTATCAAACAATTTCAATAAGTGATGACGGCCATCTTGAAAATGACCGCCATATTTGTCGCAGGCCGAATCGTAGTTGTCATGCGACCAATTAGAATTACTGATGTATGAATTGTAATGAAAAAAAAAAAACATTCCCATACCCGTTAGAATTGATTTATGTTTACATTGTACATTCAAGTTGTAGGTCTTCACACCATTCTCTCTCATAATGTGGAACTTCAGTTTCAGTTGTTGCTGTCCTTTATACATTTTTTTGGTTTTTTTGTTAATTAATGTTCACACTTTTTTTTATTGTCATGTGCTTAATTGTCTTATTACGATATGATTTAACTTTCTGGGGCCTACGTAATACAAGCCGTGCTTTTGATTAAGGCTCCCCCACTGTGGTTCTCACGACTGCATTTTATTTACCATTTGTTACAGCTGTGTATGTAATTAGAATACGTTTCGATTATTTTTGTACGTCGAAAATTTCAGTTATGTTTGTTTCTTGTTTTTCTAAACACAGACTAGATATGAATTCAAATTTATCAATCGATCAATCAATCAATGTCAAGGAATTTCAAGTACGCGCGATAGCAGCCAATTTGAAAATGGATGTCATTTTGTCACAGGTCGAATTAAAGATGTTATGTGGACAGTGAATTACTGATATATGATTCATAATTACAAAGACACTAATATTTCCACACCTAGAATTTATTTAACCTGCAATCTCAAAAAAAAAAAAAAAAAAAAGATCAAACAGGAGATGGCGGCCATCTTGAAAATGGTCGCCATTTTTGCTACAGGTCGAATCTGCGATGACCCTGTATCTAAAAATCACCACTGAAGCTTAAGGGCTTTTTACACTTGTAAATTTTTGCTTAGCCCCGGACTATCGGTGGGGCTAAGGGGGGGCCTTAGCCCCACCGATAGTACGGGACTATCCTTAGCCCACTTTCTGTTTACACTCGTTTTTGCCAAAGTGGGCTAGCCCCACCGATAGTACGGTACTATCTGGCCCTGCAAAATAGCAGGGGTTAGCACCGCAATTGCGGTGCTAGCACCGCAATTGCGGTGCCAAGCAAGTGAGTGTAAACAGAACGAAAAAATAATCCTGGGCTAAGCGACGGAGACGAAGTGCGACCCTCACTGACCAATCAGAAACGAGGTAATCAAGTGCTGCCGGTGCGTGCGTGTACGTGTACAGTACACAGCGTAATTATGAATATTCATGTGGTTTGGAAAGTCCGGGGCTAAGAAAGACGAGTGTAAAAAGGTCAGTTTTCTCCTTAGCCCCGGACAAGAGATAGTACGGGACTAATTGGCGAGTGTAAAAAGCTGAAAAAATTGGTACGGGACTAACGATAGTCCTGGGTCAGAGAAAGTCCGGGGTTAAGAAACACAAGTGTAAAAAGCCCTATAGTCTACCGCCAGACCAATTCCATGCTTGTTACCAAACCGCATTTTCTTCCGCATTTATTTTATTTCTGCAGTACTAAGATGCATATCTATACAGATATACAGATTATGAAGGAAACATGTAGCCATTTCACCATGAAGACAGAGCAATGCAAAACAGATGTTGTAGAATAGATAATAAATCAAAATATGTTTGAAGCTAGTAGCTATCAACACTGGTTAAACTTGTTTAAAATTCGGATTGAAATCTTTTGTAATTTAGACGGCTAGGAAATGAAAAAATTGCATGCGTTCTTAAATCCAGAAAAAAAAAATCTAGTTTACAGAAGAGAACTTTTATCAAAATTGCGTCCATTGTGTGTGTGTGTGTGTTTGTGTGTGTGTGGGGGTGGGTTTTTCACTTTTCTTCGGTGGAAGATGTAATGTAAATATAAAGGACATGTACAACTCATTACATGTGACGTAATGATATGGTGTATGGTATTCAGAAGTACATGTACTACTGTTTAGTAACAACGGTACTAGTAACAATGGTGAAACTGTAACAGTCAGACCGCAGCACCCGATAATTCGCTCGTATTTATTCAACTCGTATGCAAGCCCGCTCGAGGCTTGCATACGTAATGAGCTGCGTAAGGGGATTTTGTCCTTGGGCTTTCGGCAAGAGAAATACACCTTATGTTTACAAATTTGGTATCAAATTCAAGGAAAATATGTAAGCTATCGTCACATGTTACTCAAATTATTGTAAATGAAAAATATCATAGCGTAATTTGAGCTTGAAAAATGATGAAAAAAGTAATTCGTGCAGTACATGTTCAAGACGTCAAAAGAATACCAAATTCACCTTGTGCCTTGCGTCTCAATGAAAATGCATTGTTTGGTAGTACATCTCTTAATCTTTGTATCCATGTAAATATCTTGACAAGTTGTTGCTTAATCCTGTCAGGAACTAGTAAAATATACATCGATGTCAGGGCTGGTCAGCTTGAAACCATGCAATCTCAAGAGTAAGCTCTCTCATTGGACAGCGCTTGCATTCAGCGCTTGCATTACGTCATTACGCTGCTACGGTTTTCATGCCACGTGCGTGCATAGCGCATGCTTGCATAGGCACGCGTGTAGATTTCTGTGCTTCGGACAGAAGCTAGAAGCTAGAAGCAGTGGTACAGCGCGCGCTGAATGCAAGCACTGTCCAATCAGAGAGCTCTTTCGCGCCACTGTACACTTTGCATAGAGCATACTTCCGGCTTAGGAGTGAATTTTACAGACATTTCAAAACGGAAAAACTAGTATAAATCATGCTTGCGTCTCCTTTCCTCCAATATATGATGAGCATCTAAGTTTCCTCTCTACGAAAAAGTCAAAATCAGAAACAACAGTTTCTTAATCCGGTCAGGAACCAAAAATTAACTTTAGACGACAAAATCTTCTGTGAAAAGCAGGTAAAGTTTACGCAAATTCAACTGATTATATCGTCATGATAAGAACCGATATTATACGCAAATTTAGTATCAAAATAAAGATCAAAGTCTGGAGAACAATTTACCGTGACTTGTAGCCATGATGAATGTATGTACAAGTCGCTACACTGTGAAAACCATAGCCCTGTCAAACTCTCGCAAAATCTCGCACGACGAGACACCTTTCGAACGCAAAGATCGTCAACGAGAGTGCTGAATGAATCTTGCCGGATCGGCTCATTAGCATACGTGCTGCGGTCTGACTGGTAAGCGGTCAGAGCTGGAACCAGCTTTCACGACTTGTTTTGTTTTGTTTTGTTTTGTTTATTGTCTTTTGCATATACATCTTATTTTTATAGAGCAGGCTTTCATATCAGTTTCATAATAAGTAGGCCTGTTAATGTTGACATTGCGGCGTAGTGGTAGTTCAATGTACAATGTATTTCTATTTCTGCAGGTCATTTCTTTTTTTTTTTTTTTTTACCAATGTTTCTAAATATTTCTCTCTTTTTTGGAGGGATGAAAATGATGAAAAGGTTTGATATTGTAATTTTCTCCTGTAAGCGGTTCGGTGGGTTGAGTCTCGTAAAAGAGATGCGATTGTTTTGGGAAAAGTGTTTATCCAGTGCTGTAAAATATTTCAACTCTGTATAGTGTGTGGATGATAATGTACCCAAGATATTTCGATAATCGCTCATGTGTTTGATGTTTGTTTGTAAGTGCTGCTTCTAATTTTGAGAAATAAACCATAAATTTTAGTTTATCTCCCAGCAGTTACGGAGTACATATGTTAAAGTTTGAACATAAATATCAAAAATTGGACCCCCTCATCTATACGATGAAAATTATTGGAAAAAAGGTCATAATTATTTGCTTGTTGCTGTGATTTTTCATTATGTATTTTTTTTTTCTGTTTCTATTTCTATTTTCCGGCAAAGGTTCTAATCGGGATGATGGCCACGTCCCACTCGGCTTGTCTTATATCGACCAAAACGTGACGATGACCTTCTGTACGCATGAGCAGACTCTGATAATTTTCCATACTTCCGTGCGATATTTCAGTGGCGATCGCCATAATGTAGCTGTTAAATTGGTATCAAAAATCTCAGTTTTAACAGTTAGACCAAGGAGCTCGCCTAGTACCTCCTTGGTTAGACCAATCTCGTTGAAGCGAACGGCCATATTTGTGACACGAGAAAAGAAGGGTCCTTTTTTTTTTTTTTTAGTGCCACTTAAAAAAAAAGGGGAGCCCAAAGTGGTGACATCGTTTTCGTCCCTATATGTACGAGTGCAAAAAAGTACCATACTTGTGTTTAATGAAGAAAAAAATGCTTTCATGTGAAGAAAATATAATTTATTATTTTTTTTTTTGTTGAGGCTATGGAAACGTTTAGACTGAACGATGCTCGCAGCAAGCGAAACAGCTGATCAATAAAATCAACGTGACGAAATTTGCGTTGAGCGGAAATGAAGCGACTGTTCAACTTTCTGAGACTATGTCAAAATAATGTTTAAATATGTATTTTTCAAAATTATCGGGACAAAAAAAAATATCTTAAGATCGATGTAATCATGTAAAAGTATAAATAATTAGGTGCAAAAATAGCCCCAAAAAACTATTTTAAGAGATATGAACCATATTTTGTGGAAAAAAAAAACCGACAGTCGTAGACAAATGACCAATCTCGTTCATTTCCATTGTTCTTGTCTTTTTTTTTAAGCAGGTCGTTATGGCATAAGAGTACCAACCGGGACGTGGCTTTTATCCTGAATAAGACATGAGCCGGACGTATGAATGTTTGCGATAGACTGTGTAGCGATGGTTGGATGCGCCTATCTCCAAAAAAGAAAAAAAAAAAAAGCTAGCCATTTTTACTATTCATTGCGTTACAAAACAGAGAAACAACCTAAACAAAGCAATCATTTTGAATAGCCTACATAGTTTTTCAGTCTGAGAAAATCATAATTTTAAGATGGTAACATATTGTACGTGTGTGTATTAAGTGCATGTGTGTGTGTGTGTGTGTGTGTGTGTGTGTGTGTGTGGACACTGTGTGGGGGGATTACTGTGTACCGTAATCAGAGACCATGAACTTGCTTGCCGGGAATATTGGCTTGTTTCAAGAGTGAAATAACAGATCGTGAATTTCACGGCAGGAATGGGGGAGGTGCAACTATAAATAGAGACCGTCTAGGTAAACTCAGTTGTAAGGCAATTTTCAGAAGATGGCAGTCAAATTTCCTAGTCTAGCTAGGGCCTTCTCACAAAAGAAATGTTTGCCTTTTATTAACATTAACATCTAGTTTCATTTCTTCCATCTAGTTATGATCCTGTTCCTTTCATTATAATTCATAGTCGACACGCGACTGTTGCACGTCAACATCTGCAGCAATCTCAGTTGTACGTATTGTACGGCTACTAGACTAGACTTCAAACTTTAGCCTTTGCCCGCTTTGCATCGGGCCGGTTCAAAATATGTTCGCTCTTTACAGATGGCTGTCGGTAGACTGTAAAATACCCAAAAGATGATTGCAAGGAAACAAAGGTGTCGAAAATTATGAGAACACACTTCTTTCGAATATGATTATAAATCACCGTCACACAAGACCGATCGACACTGCAGCGATCGCCCACCTTGATCAGCTATAACTTTCAATCGGTTATCGTAAGTCCCTTCGTATAACGGAAACTTATAGTCAATTGAAATTTGTAGCCGATTATGAAGTCGAGAGATATCAGTGATTTCGCGATCTATTATACATGTAAGCCTTGCCTCATAAAACAGGACCCTAATCTTTTACACTTAAGACATAAATTTTAAGTTTGAAATTAATATACTTTTGAAGAATAATATCAACTGAAAAATAACTAAATTAGGCCTAATAAAGATTCTAACATGCAAAACATTTGAAAATGAAGTTCATTGCCATGATATTGGCATGATTCAGCAGTGGGGAACACGCTTGCGACTAAACTCTCTTGCTCTCTTTTTTCAGCTGAATAACTCTCGTGACGTGCACTCATTTGTAATTGGCATGTAGATGGCGCTGTTCAACCTGTCGGTCTCGTGAGCCTTTTTTTGCCTAGTGTCGGTCTCGTGGGCTTTCTTTGCCTAGTGTCGGTGTCGTGAGCCTTCTCTGCCTATAGTGTCGGTCTCGTGGGCTTTCTTTGCTTAGTGTTGGTCTTGTGAGCCCTTTGTGCGTAGTGTCGAACCCATGGGCTGTATGACTCGTGAGCCGTAAAACTTATGGGTTGTGTGACTCATGGACCTATTTTTGATGTCGGTCTCGTGGACCGTATGACTCGTGGGTGTCGGTCTCGTGGGATGACCCCGTATGAAGGAGGTGTGTGGCTATGCAGGACGGTGATCCAGGATGCAAACAGGATGGTTACTATTTCAATTTCAATATCAATTTCAATTTCAATTTATTTTCATATTTCTCGATGAAAAAATACATCAAATATAACAAAATTAAATGAAGTACATGATATCAAGCTGGAGACATACATAAAATATTGCAAATATGTAAAACATATAGTGGTCGATCTATGAGGTTTGGAATCTGTGAAAAAATGCTAAAGAAATATGAAAGAACCTACTTAAAAGCGAGCTTGTTGAGCGTAGGTCCCAATTAAAATCGAGTTAAAGATTAAGATGGGGAGCACGGGTACAACAATGACCGAAACATAGAGAGAGAGAGAAAAAAAAGTACAATTTTACAGTTATATAGCAAATTCTTCTCAAATGCAGATTTGGGGTTGGATAAGCCACATGCTGTAGGCGGATGAACCATTGTCGTTCTGGCAATAATAACAATATGACTCAATAATATGATATATTTGGAAAGAAGCAGTACGAGCCATGGAGGTACCACTCTTGGCCCGGCTCATTAAAGTTCAGGAGTATGGAGTATAGAGAGGACAAATAGGGAAATTCCACTTAGTCAGCAAAAGGTTGTGAGATACCTAAAGAGGACACACACAAACACACACACACACACACACACGCACACATCCTGATTTGACCCAAAATCGACCTTAAAAGTGACCTTGAGAGATGAGCTTGACTTTGAATCGTTGAAATTGTATCAAGAACACAATGATATCTCTAACACCAAAAAACCCTCCTCTGTGGAAATATTTCTAATATAAGCCCTTTCAGTTTTGTAATTACATTTGACCATTAGCTGGCGGCCATATTGGGCTTTACCAATATGACAGCCAAAGGAGGCGCCAGTATTGGCGCCAGTCAAAAATCGAAAAAAAAAAGTATGATATAAGTGGCCTTTAGGCCAAAACGTTCGTTGCTTTTGGAAGAATTTGAACCAAACACCCTATATTGTGCCCTTTATAGGACCCCGAATACGGTCAATTGGTTTCAAAAGTGTGATCCTTTTTTTTTTAATCTTTTAATTCTTATTAAGCAACATGAGACAAAAATTACAGAAATCAAGTACATGATTATATAAAAAAGAAATAATAATAATAATAATAATAATAATAATAATAATAATAATAATAATAATAATAATTGATATGATTTATATAGCGTCAAATCCACTCTGCAGAGTGCTCTAGGCGCGGAAGGAAGAGAAAATGAAGGAGATAAAGGACATACAAATATCAAGTACATGTAATGAGTAGTCAAATTGAGGCTTTAAACAAGTGAGTTTTTAAGACTGCTTTTAAAGGAGTCTGATGAAGAACAATTTTTACGGCTGAAGGTAAGTTATTCCATAAGTTGGGAGCAGCATGGCCAAAGGCACGTGTGCCCAATATTGTAGTGAATCTTGGAATTATCAATGAACCGGAGTTGGATGAGCGTAGAGATATAGCAGGGATGTAATTATGGAGTAATTCAATGTCATACTGAGGAGCAGCGCCCTGAATGCAATGAAAAGTCAGAAGTAAAATCTTAAAAGTAAGAACGATAAAGCAGCTCACAGTTACCAGTGTTATACAAACATGCATGATATAAGTATAGTATCGATTAAAACCACGTTATAATGAGGTGCTTGGTACCACGATTATCATCTTGTTTCGTCAGGTCCCTATTTGTACCACAGTACAAAAACAAAAACATCATAACATTGTTTTGTTATACCCAAACTCTCTATAGCAAGTTTCCACTGTAAAACAAGTTAAAAATTCAGTCTCCATTTTCGAAAATGTAAAGCAAACTTGCCCCCTGTTCTTTGCCGACATAATATTCTACATCCTTAGATTTAATACAAGCTTTCAACCAGGAGTTATCCCCGAGATGTACAAGTACAATACAGTATTTAACAACAAGAAAAATAAATGTCGAAATATGTCCTCATTTGTACCAAATGATTTTTTTTTTTTAAATCTGAGACATTTCTATGGGTGTCAGTTTTATGATTGATCAATCAATTCAATACTTGGATTAAGCAAAACTTTTACTAAGTATTTTACTTGGCTAAGCAAAGTGCTTAAACTCGTATTCAAATCACTTTTTAGTTTCTTACTCACAGTGACCCGACTTTGAGCAAAACACTTTGGCACGATGCCGTCACCTAATATCATTTAACCCTAATCTCACTGGGTTTTTTTTTTTGAGGGACTTCAAACCACCGGGGGAAGGGGAGCCTTTTTTGGCCCCACCCCTTCGAATTTATATTTATTAATCTATGCTAATTTATGCAATTTTTTTTTTTTTTTTGGCCTATAAATAAAAAAATAAAGCTCCAAGAATTATAATTTTTGGTGAACATATCCTTATCAATATCCTCAACAATAGTATTGAAGCAAAAAATCGGCTTCATAATTATTTCTTATGTTTTTTTATTTTTTTTTTGTTTTTGTTGGGGTTTTTTCCGTCAAAATTTGTCGCAGAAACTTTTCAAAGCATAATCAGGGTTTTAAAAAAATCATTATCAGCCATTGAAAGTGGAAGTTTTTATTTTTATATGAATTAGTTGCAAAAACATAATTTACTTTAGATTTGTACACAAAATCATGTTTTTGAGCAATTTTTGGGTCGACGAATTTTTTTTTCAAAGGGGCGTGGCTTCAAATGGTATGCCTGGGAGCAACAAATTTGGTCTCAAAAGTTGCGCGATACTTGGAAAAAAAAAGTAAAAAAAATGTCGCCGCGAGAGCATCTTGCGTTGCAGAATAATCCCGCGAAACGTCGAGGTGGGGGGGGGGCAATTTTTCAATGCACAAATATATTGGAAGATTTGAGTCTGTGTGTATGAGAGGGAGAAAGAACAGCAAAGATAATGAGCAAAAGTTGAAGAGAAAGTCGAATTGTTCTGAAAGAGAGAAGGTAATTTGCATTGAAGAGTGTAAGGCGAGTTAAAATATCCTCAAGGTAAAATCCAGCCTTAGGATCAACCGTTTCATTCAGCGACTGATGGAGAAGGCATGGAAAGTGCTCAGCATTGTGAATGAACACAGCCATTTTACAAGCCAATCTATACACAACGATATATTTTTGCAATAAAGAAGTTTAAATCTGCTCTTTCCCTGACTCAGGGTAAAATACTTTGCCAAAATAGGCAATTGAATATCGACTGTAACTATATAAAGTAATCTACGTAAATATTTTGCGAAGTAAACTACTTTGGAAAAGTTAGATACTTAGCCAATTATCGAATTGAATACGGTAGATAATAGGTATTTCATTCAAGCGAAAAAGCTAAGTAAAATGCTTAGATATTTTAAATGTAATATCGGTCTTGATGCTTAGAATGACATTATCGCGCAGTGCTAATGCAGAGATCTTTTTTTCTTTTCTTTCTTTTGCTTGCCATCATTGTATGTCATCATAACAATCATTTTGTCATTATGATACTAGCTGTCATTACTGTAAGTTTCCCCGGCTAATTTCGTTAAAAATGTAATTTATAGTCATTATTTGCATTCAAATTCGTGTGTTAGAAGCGATGCACTGACTTTGATCAAATGATTTCACGTTAAAGGGAAGATAAACCCCAAGAGCAATGTAGATTGAGTGAAAGCAGCAACATTAGTAGAACACATCAGTGAAAGTTTGAAGAAAATCTGACAGTCGATGCAAAAGTTATGAATTTTTAAAGTTTTGGTGTTGGAACCGCTGGATGAGGAGACTACTAGAGGTTATGACGTATGAGTGGACAACAATACCAAGAAAATATAAAGAAAATTCTACAAAAATCAATTTTTCATGAAAATTACAAATTCCATCAACTTGATATTGACATTATGTTAAGGGTAGCAATTATTCCCCCTGCTTTCTGAAAGCGGTTGGTCCATTGCTCTTTCATAATTCTACAAAAGTGAATTTTTGTTGAATTTCCTTTTTATTTTCTTTGTATTGAAAAAAAAATTCATAACTTTTGCATCGATTGTCCAATTTTCCTCAAACTTTCACTGATGCGTTCTACTAATGTTGCTCCTTTCACTCAATCCACATTGCTCTTTGGGTTTACCTTCCCTTTAATGGTTTAAAAAACGTGACGCTTGTCACCTTCCACGTACCTGAACCATCTTTCCGAAAAAAACAACAACAAAAATTATGTATACAGGGCCGAAATGCTTGAACGACCTCCCCGTAGAACTCGCAGGTCGTTTGTCATTGTCGACCTTCAAATACAAATTGAGACAGAATTTATAAGGTGATCCGAGAATCCTCTCGGATCACCTATTGTATCTGTACGGATTCTTTCTTTCTTTCTTTCTTTCTTTATTTCTGGACAAAAGTTGTGCAGAGGTTAGCTCAGAAAGTGCATTGCGTATCAATGTCAAATTTATACCATATATGTATCGTGTCCCAAAGACGACAGATCTAGTAAAATCGTTATGATCAGTCGACCGTGACGTCACGATGACGTCATTTAATGAAAACACATTTTCATTCATATCTCATTATTGGAAAGTAATTTTTCAATCAAATTTACGTCACATATAGTTCAAGTCAAGCGCATTATACTCATATTCTCAAAATTCATATTTACCGTTAAAACATGCGCGTACGCGCGCGTTGAAATATTTGTATGCTCCAATCGAGCTCAATTTTTTTTTGCACACGTTTCAGACCATTTGGAGCACTTTTTGAAAAATTGAAAAAATTGGATGGACGCGTACGCGCGCGCGCATATACGCACGCACAGCTCATATGCAATGGAAATTTTCCCGTTTTTTCACTTTGATCGGATGTCTGAAATGTCAAGGAATATTTCTACCAAGTTTCAAGTCAATCCGACTCAATATGACGTCATACGCGCCCGTCAAATTTGAAATTCCGCGCGCGCGTCAATGGCGAAATACAGTGCAACTATGCCAAAAAACCGCCAATTTTAAATCCGATTTTACTCGTCAGGATGGACGGTGACCCCATTTTCTTTACATATTTTGAAAGCTAATGAGTCATTTCATTGGGTGACGATACTGAAAAAAAATTTCTTGATAAAGTAAAAAAAGTAAAAAAAGTAAATTTTCAAAATGACGTCATCAAAATTCAAGTTCACTCGAGCGTATCTCACTTATCCTTTGCCGATTTTCACCCAAATTTCAGTATGTTGTAGCTTGTTTAATGTTCTTTTATATTTATATTACAAAATTTTGATTGGATGACTTCATCACCTCGTAAAAATGAATTGAAAGTATCCTTGTAAACTTTGACCAGTTTACGTGTTATCTCTATGGGAGTGCAGTTTTTCTGGAAATGAAAATTGACATGACTATCTTTATCGAGCACTAGCTCACTTTTGCTTCAGTGAATTTCTCCCAGATTTTGATATGTTGTAGCTGAGACCTTTGGCTATCGTGAATGTGCCCTTCAATTTTTCATACGCTGTCGGGATCATGTCCCAAAAACTTGGTTGAAATTAAAACTTATCTTCGATGTATTTTCATATTAATTTCCTTCTGCAACTTTCTTCGCAATAACTCAAGAAAAACAAGCCCTATCTACCCAATATTTCGCACTTGTTTAGTTCATGTTACGTACATCATTTCATAAAATAACAATTACTTGATCGGACACAATCTTCGGTGTGTAAATTAGGGTCAAAGGTCATAAATGGTTCATCCTGTATCTAAGTGAATACATGTCTTATCTCTCCCATATTATGCCCACGAAAAGATCATGTTACAAAAATCATTTCACAAAATAACCACTTTTTGCTCAGATGCCATCTAGGTTGTGCAAAGTGGGGTCAAAGGTCATATGTACTTGTTGCTCTATCTTCGTTATAGTGTATACAGATTTGGTACCAAAGATGGCAGATATGACTCCCTTTTCTAAATGAGAATCCAAACATCACACGGCCACTGTCTCTGAACACAGATGAAACCTGCATGGTCATGCCTATTGCGATCAGGACTCGAATCATTGATTAAAAAAAAATCGGATCACCTTAATTTGTGATGACAAATTACAATCTCTAGTTGAATACTTACATTGTGTAAGTCCATTGAAATTTCCTTCTATCTTGTTTATATGCCTTTTGATGCTGTGTTGGTTGATGTCATTCAAATCATGCAGTTAAGCCTCTCTGTTTGGGCTCTTAAATTCCTCCACACCAGTATCCTTTTTCGTACCCTAAGACGCCGGAACGCGTTAACAGCTGGCTTTGTTGTACTCATCTCAGTGCTATACGATTGTATACTGGCTGGTAATTCTAATTCTTGTTTGAATGTTAGTACTTGTATGTTCACTCTTTAGGCTTCCCGTGTCTCTTCCGAGGACTCGCATGTCGAGTTGTTCTTTTTTCAGCATTATTCAAATCGTATTATTACACCATATTGTCAACATTGCTAAATTAACTGTTCTTACGTCTGCAGAATGTGGTTGTCTGTTTATCACTATTTGTATTGAGAAGATTCTGATATTGCCCCGGGTATTTTTGCCTTTCACTTTTGTTTTTCTTTATTTTGGTCCTACGTTGCATCCGTGCTCCTCATCTGTATCTTACACTCTGTTCAGCATTTGGGACCTACGCTTAACAATTTCGCTTTTAAGTAGGTTCCATCATATTTCTTTAGCGTTGTAGAAAGAGCCAAACTTACGAAGATTGACCGCTGTGTTTTATATGCTTACGTTAATTTACTGTGCATCCAAGCCGGATATAATGATTCACCTCATTTTATTACATTTGATGTACATACTATCATTGAGAAATATGAAAATGAATTGAATTGAATTGAATTGAATTGAACTGGGAAAAAAATCGTTTTGGCACCCACAATAGTGGTCACAAGTTCAAATTCAGATGTAAGCATTCATTCTCGCGTTTAGGCAATGATTTTCAAAATTGTGCATTCAAATTAGTGCGATGGGCTAGATAAGCACTTAAAAGAACTTTCAATTTTGTATTAAAGCAGGCAATTTTCACAATTGAGCATATACTTAGACAAGAAGAGTGAGTTGTTATGTCCAGCTAGTCATTGAATGTGACTTAAACTTTTTATCTTACATTTCAACATGATCAGCATTTTCTTCATTTGAAAATCCAGATTGTTTCTTTATTTTTGTGCTAAACATGTTTTGTAAACCTCAATATAAAATCCTCATGTGGTCATGTCATCTCAATGGCTGTCTTCATCTCTATTAATTGCATATCTTTATTCATACCAAGATCATCATAATTGTGTTTACAATTTTCATTTGACATCTTTATCTTACTTGTCGTCATCATACAACTTTCCGATCTTCATCTTGTGTACTTATTTGCATCATCATGTATGATCCACATGTCGACGTTTTTAACATTCAATTTAAAACACAGTACAAAATGTACTTTAATAGTAATGTACTTTTTAATGGACATTGTACATGTTTAATTTGAATGCTCTTTTTATGAAGTTGTTTGCCCAAATCCGAATTTGAAAACTCAGAAAGTGCTGGCGACAGGTGAAAACGAAGTTGAATACGAAGTTGAATAACCATTGCCAAAAATGTATGTTATTCAATGAAATAGAATGGTCAAATGCGAAATCTGTTGTTAAATTAGTCAATTTTGAATGAAGGAAAACGATTTTGAATAACCGTATTTAAATGCCTGAGCAAATTTGACGAAAATCAATGCTTCTAATATGAAATTGAAAGACAAATCAATGAAATCGGCCGGAAAAACGTATGAATCGCTATCATTTAATAAACAACTAAAAACGTGGAATTGAACGTTAACTTTTACCAACAGCTTCAATAATAAATTTTCAAATCAAATAAATCTCGATGTGTTTCACATAATTATGAAAAATAGGATTTTAATTGCACGTAAAATCACTCAGCTTTAACTACGCGTATGACTAGGTCTATCTCTCATCAGCTAATTTCACTCAAAGGAATAAAGACGAGTTATAATCCAACGACAAATGTAATCTCCAATGTGTGCAATCATCCTCCCCCTCCCGCTCACACACATACATACATGGAGATATACGTGTTGCAAAAGAAATATTTCCCGCTTTTGATCCTTAATAGTTCAAAAACTATACAACAGATAACACTGTTATTGATAGGAATAATAGCTAAATAGTGTACAATTAAGGTTGAGGTGATTTGAATATGAAAGTATGAATCAGTTTAATTAAATCCATGATTGATTTTAAGTTCCATATTTTGGTCAAATTTGAACACTCTGTGCGAAATTGAACTTTACACAGGAAGCAATGGTGTGTATGTGAGTGTGTGCTTACAATGACCTTGAACAATAGACAGGCATACCAAGAATACCACCTTTTCAGAGCTCTGCTGACTAGGCTTCTGGTCTCTTGCTCCAAGGCACATGAATTCTTTATTGATAATTCTTGATGGATTTGTTGAGTCTCAACGAAACACATACGACACCCCCATATGTAACATGGAAGATTCGTAAGTTGTATTCTTAGGAGAGTTGAGGAAAGACCCGTTTTTTTAGGACGTGGCGGCAGATGCTGGTGTCATTCCACATGCTGACACCATCCATTTTCACAAGCACACAACTGATTTCTTCTCATCTTTCGTCACTTTAGGTGAGCAGCTTCATACTTTTTATTTCATACTTTTGAGAAACAGCAATATGTGAAACATTAAAAATAATGTTCTTCGATGTTGATATGCATCCATGATGTCATCTTATATTATCGAAGTATACACTAAATTGTAAGAGGTGAAAAAAAAAAGTTGATGGTGATTGTAAGTTTGTGGTTGTACTGTATATGCCCGTCTGGCAAATCTACAAGGGCGACATGGTTTGCCACAATGTAAGGGATTGTTATTCACACCCTGTGTCAATATAATTATAAATTATGTACTATTGCAGGTTTTAGCAGTGTTCGCAGATCAAAGCTGTTTTGATTACCGCTATGGGGTAAGACGAAACGCGAAAAAAGAAAGTGGGATAGCAAACGCGTTTGAGCCAGAAATGCGTTTCCGTAGAGTTAACAAAATGCAACAACTCGAGAAACGCGATCCGAAAGGAGTTAGCAAACGCGTTTTGGTACTGGGTATTAAAACGCGATTCAAACATGATAAACGCAGTCTTCTTAAGCCCCCTAGAGCTGTTTGAACAGACATTGTTCGGAGAACAAAATTCCTCGCCTTTGGCAATAAAACGACAGGAGAGAGTGAGTGGTATATTGTTGTAACAGACACGCATCAAAAGCCGTCTTCTTTTTTCACGAAGAGGGTGGCTCCACTGATCATGGTCCAGGTGCCAAAACCAGATTTTGGGCCGAGCCTTCTTGATTTTTTTTTTTTTTTTTTATGGCTTTTCCCTATTTCGGACGTGCTCTATCCGAATCTGGATGATGCAACTCTTGCATCCTTAAGAGTTCTGGGATATTCAAGATGGCCGCCAAGATGGCCTCTAAAACCATATATTCACATGTACTTTCTTCTAAATGGTGAAAATTTCAAGACAATTAAATTAATGGTTTTGCCATCCCAGAAAGTTTTGTAAAATTCAAGATGGTAGCTGAAATGGTCCTCCAAAATCAAAATTCCCATTTAGATATTTCCTTGCAAATGGTTAAAACTTGAAAATAGATATTGATGGTTTTGCCCTATTTCGATTGCGCTTAATCTGAATCTGGTTGGGTCAACAGTTTCATTCCAGAGGGTTTGACATATTCAAGACGACTGACAAAATGGTCCCCCTAATTAAAATTCTTTTTGAGTATTTCTTTTTCTTTTATTTTGTCAAATCAACCAAAATGGTATGCGAAATAGTCTCCACAATGATAATGTGCACCAAAGTATCTCCCTCCCACCAAAAAAAAATATGCATCAAAGAATGTTTTCACACGTACTGAAAAAGGTTGCTGTCACCTGGTCACAGGGGACTTTCCTCTGAATGTGGGGAACGAAAGTCCTCCCTGCGACTGGGATCTTTTCTATAGTCAAAGGTTGACTTTCTCTAAATGCAGCAGATTGTTAGCAGACCATTCACTCATTCAACTCTTTCGACTTGTGCAACTACAGTGCCTCGAAAGAAGTAGCCAATCACACAGTGTTCTTACAATGTAAAAAGCAATAAGATTTATTATACTGGTCTCAAATTGTGGTCGTTTACAATAATAACATCGTACAAACTTGAATACAGATATCCAATTCCACTTGTCTTGAGCTTGATTGCTCTGCTCGTTGGTTTATTCTAGAAGCTCCCGTGCTTGGTTGCTCTAGGTTGTCGACGATGCCCTGCCTGAAGTAGCGGGTCGTCTCCCCTTACTTCTGGTCCTCTCTGGAACCCTAAACTTGGTCCTCGCTGGAACCCTAAACGATGGCTCTCTCCCTGGAACCCTAAACACCCTGTTAATTTAATAACATAATACCTCCCTTATAATTTGTGGTCTTTGGTTATTCCTGATTCTATTCATATAACTTAAACAAAACATATAATTATATATTCCATCATATTAACATTGATTAGCCACACATAATTTCCATAATAATGTTTCACCATGGATCATTATCTTTCATTGTTGAATAGGGGTGATTAATCAGCCCATTAAAATCTAAGCGTTGTTCTAATTCTCTATTTCTTTAACAATGCAATTAAAATTCGGTTTGACATACAAACATCACACATACAATGCAATATCGGGAATTACATAGGAACTTACAAGGCATAAACAACTTCAATTAAATGATCGTGTACTTACAACAGTTGTTGGTGTTTACACTCGAATCCTCCTAGATTCTCTTCTGGACGGTCAGGCTGTCCAAGCCGAAATGCAACAATCCCTGAATCACACTGATTCCAATTAACACTCTGCTACTCTCTAACTTCGCAATCTCGAAGTAACGTAGCCTGGTCCTGAGTGTTCCGCAAATAATGTGGCATCTGAATTTCATGCCCAAACACTGCATATTTATACATTTGTTGGACCATAGGTCTCCATGTAAAATTAATTAAATGAAGTCAAGTGACTTCCTAGAAAGTTTTCATAGAAGTCCTGCCCCCTTTTCTTATTGGTTGGCGTTTTCTGTCTGTCAAAACTTTCCTGAATATCTCATTTTGCATTGGTCAAGTCTCTGCTTGACGTCATCAGTTCCTGTTCACGGAAACCAAAATTCTTTGAAGTGGTCCTGTTTTGACCTAGCTAGAAACTTGTGTCTGACGTCGTGAATGACGTCCACATACCTGATAGTATGAGGCATACTACCAGGGATACCATTTCCTCGTATTTTGACGTCATGTAGGGTTTACTCACCCCCAAAACATTCAATTCCAAATCACTCTCTTTTACTTTGATTGTGCATCGCAACATCTCCTTATATGGTTATTTTGATGCAAGCTTTTGTTTTGCTCTGTTACCAAGGAAAGTGAAATGTCTTTGTTCTTTTTGAAAAATGAATGAAATTGAATTGAACTGAATTGAATTGAATGGGTATACACAGCCACTGTATAGCGATCATCAAAGTCCTCCACTGGCAATATCTGAACAGTTTAGGTGAAGATAAGCTGGTTGCTATGATGGGTGCATTTCACAGGACAGGATGCATGAGATGATAAGAAAGTTTCTTTGTAACTCTGGGTTGGCTACAATCCTTTCTTAGGCAGAGGTCCTGAATTATCGGGCCGTGTTCAGTTTAAACACAGTGAAATGAGCACCATATCAAGAGTACGCGGTACGCCCGACTGTAAAGGACCAGTATGTGCTACAGTGTTATCTCTACAGGCAAATAATACTCCACAGTCGTGTCCAGGCACTTCGGAACGTTATTGGACCCTGAAAGTCGTCATGAATGACGTAATACGGCATACCCAACAGTATCATGTAGGCCTACGTACCCCTTTAAAAATGACGATATACCTGCAAAACATACCCTTTAAGGCTTGACTAGCATGCAGAGGAAATGGTACCAAGTAAAATAGTATACCCTCAGTGGTATTTTAGCTATTTCTTACACTACAGTTGGAAAATAGTGGCAAAATAATACTCAACTAATTTACGATAAGGAACTCACTTTAACAATTATAATGTCAGATTTGATTGTTTTATTTGCTAATGATCTCTATATCATACTTTCGAATTTACCTCCCTCCATTTTGAAAACATATAGCAAAACATGAATTGAAAACAAATATCTTCAACGATACAAAAATTCTACATTCAATCACTTTTCTAGCTTACTTCAATATCAATATACTACAAGACATTGACATTTCATAACAGTGTAATTTCAGCATTTCCGACACTTCATGACACAGCGTTGTGTATGATGATATGGGGAAATAGAAAGATCAAAATACATGTTTATGTATTTTACATGGATTAACTTGTCTTGGCAGAAATCCAGCAATCTTTCAATCTTGTTGTTTCATATTTTTCCCTCTCCCATGCCATCACGAGTTTGTATGGAATGTGTTGATCAAAGTTGCATTGAGATGTCGGAAAATGCGAGGCTCTATTGCAGGTGGAGGTAACTTGTTTTTTCAACTTTGACTGGCATACAGAAATAACAGACGGAACACACCGAGATACCTCTTGAAATGTTTTGAATAGTTTCTGCTTGATTCCACACGAGCGGAAAATTATCACTTGCTTTTGTGCTATCATCGTGAGCATCTCGTGTGAAACGAAGCATTGTTGCTCTTCATAAGACAGCGTTTCAGTTTGATACGGTTGGTGCTCTACAATACACTCCAACCCAACTCCACCTTGAGACATCGGTAGGTGTTGTGATGACGCGAGAATTTTCCAGTCTTTTGTTTTCCCACTAACAAATAAGTTTAACAGGAGTCATTCGCACATTGTTATTTGCATTCCCCGTCACATGCTTTCAACATTGGGATTTTATGTACAAATTTTGCCTGCGAATGAATTACCAACAACCTTTCAACACATCATATTTTGGTTGATAGATCTCACTCGGCAGAGTAATTTAAACTTTAAACTTTTTAACTTTCTTTTTAAACTTTTAATTTAAACCGCCCGCGTACTCGAACAGATTTCGCTAAAGATACAAGTATGTTTGCAAGAGCAGTTGAATAGTAGAATGATTTGCCCCTTAATAAATCAGACTACATCTCCTCAAATGTCTTCTATGAGTAAAATTAGATTAAAGTCATTCCCTTTTTAATGATTACTCTCTTGCATATTACATAATGTATAAAAGATGACGAAGTAGGGCAATAGTGCAATTCAGTTTAACAGTGCTATTCCATTAAAACCAAATTTTCGACGCATACACATATCTTCCTCAGGGTAGACATTAACAATTATGAAAATCACGATTTTCATAATTGTCCATGACGACCCTGTATATATATATATATATATATATATATATATATATATATATATATATATACATATATATATATATAGATTTCAAATGATAATCACTCAAGTTTCGTGGAGACATACATATTATATTGTACATATTCCAGCAAGTCAATCATGATCTGATATCATGTACTTGTAATGTATAATGTAGTGAGTTAACTCTCTCTTCACGTATTGCCCTTATATGGCCTACTTTGGGTTCGACAATCACTCAATTCCTTGTTATTAAAGTTTTATTGGCAAAATTAATTCTTTTAAGATATATCAGTATAATCACCAGGACTATTCATTTACATGAAATGAAGAATTTGTTCGCAAAAACCGATAAGTCCATATTTGCCAAATGGAGATATTTGCGATTAAAGGTCAAAAAAAAAGTAAAGAGAATAATAAGAAAATTTTTGCTTCTTTGTACCATAACTTCACAAATGTGCCCTTGTGTGTAGTGACCAATATATCATTTAAAAAGTATTATATTGTACTTTATGGCAGAGACCGTACTTCAAAATCTTCAAAAATGGACTTATCGGTTTTTGCGAATAAACTCTTCAAATATATCGCATTTGTCACCTGCTGCCTTTTGCCAACGTAAGGCGGTACTGGTTTGACAGATTTGCGAGTGCATTACATTGTGATCATTATTTCTTTCCCGGGGATATGATGACGGACACTTCACAAATCCTTGTTAATATTACTAAAGAATACACCTAAACAGGGGCGGCGAAACTGTGTGTGTGCGTGTGTCGGGGGGGGGGGGGCGGTTTGCGGGACCCTTATTTGGGCAAGAGTCATGATCCCCCCCCCCCCCCCCCACACACACACACTTTCATTCTTTGGCAAAGAGTCCCCCATTCTGCAGCCCTCTGAATACTTTGTCATCGGGCGGGTTTTTGCAAGTCGTAGAGTTCAGACGTGTTTCTGGGTGGGCTCCCGCCTCATACTTCCTCCGTCATTTACTCATATCGAAGTACAACCTCTACTTGTCGTCAAAGGTGCAATACCTTGCGGAATACCATTTAATTCTACAAGTCATGTCAGATATTCAAAACACATATAATCTACGAACTCATATTTCAACGCAAAAATCTGACAAATCCGCCAAAGTCACGTCGAAAATGCCAGGGAACAGCAATGCAAGGGGACCTATACAGCGGGCACGAGGACGCGCTCATTGCAACCTGCGCCTCAACCGGCGCCTCGACAGGAGCCCCCACAAGCCATCGGTATCCCAGCAACGCCGACGCCAACTCCAACCCCAGGCCCTGTGAATGTCCTGCCAACTACAGGTGCTGGAGATTCCGGGGACTCTCGTGAACAGACATCCTGCCCACCAACCAACCCCGACTCTGGCGTTTCTACCATAATGAACGAGTTGAAAGGCATGATAACTGAACTATCCAACAAGTTGACAACGAAAATGGACTCGGTACTGCTGGAGATAAATACTGTGAAACATGACCTGGCCGAAACGAAAAGGTATGTGTCCGAAATTGAGGCAACTGTGAACTTCAACGCTGAAAAAATACAGTCGTTAGAGAAGGAAACCATACCTAACATAAATGAGTCAATGGAAAACAAAATAGACAATCTTAATGAAAAACTGATATCGCTGGAGCTGCACCAAAGAAAGCAGAATCTCCTTATCTACGGGATTCCGGAGGACAGGAATGAAAATATCTATGATACGATTGCTCATGTCTTCTGTCACTACCTCGGCACTAATTTAGAGGAAGCCCGGGCAATTCCAGTCATCAATGCCCACCGACTGCCCTCCGCCAGAAGAGACGCTCAACCCACAGGGCCCCAGCCTATAATTGTCAGATTTGGCCGAATGGCTGACAGAAATCGTCTGCTACAGGCGTACGAGCATCCCCGAACTCGACCAGCCCCCGCCTCCCCTTCCGGAGGTCGACCGGACCAAATACGCCCCTCGAGTAACCAATCGACCCAATCCACTCCAGACGGCCAGCAACCCGAAAGCACGGAGAGAGTCGACAGTCCTACCCAGCTGGGATCCACCAGCCACGCCCGGAGCTATGCTGACAGCGTATCTCACGGATTCAACTTCGCCAGGGTGTCAATACGCACAGATCTACCTGCCAATATGAAACGGGAGCGGGCACGATTAGCAACTATCGCCTATAAACTTCGACAAGAGAAGAATCTCTCAACCAGAATCCGGCTGAATGGAACCAAGGTGTACCTTCAAACTCGTAAAGCAAAATCGAATGGAGTGCCACAGCAAAATTGGAGTGACTGGAAAGAGTAAGCTCATTTCATTCAAAATGTATTCTACAGTGAAATTATATTTTAAGAAATTTGATGTCTGAAAACGTGTCTTTTTTTTTCGTACACTGCAACCAAACAAAGAAAAATTGTGAATCTTTATGTTATCCAAGATTATCAGCTTATTTATGGCTCACATAAGATTATCCATAAATGTAATATTGCTGTTTCTAATGCCAGGCAAAAAACAGCCTGAGTTAGTAGGTGACAGAAAAAAAAAAACTCAATTCAGGATGTATGAGGCACAAGACTCTTCGTCAGTATCTCTTTTTTATTCATACATCGGCATGATTTTTTTTTCTTCACCATAAAGAGAGAGCGACATATGTTACTGCCAATCCAATCAAGAATATTGCTTAAATTCCGTGTGCATTTTATATGGAACTCTTATAGTTGCCGATTAGTTTTTTCTTTGTTTTGTGTTGTTTTTGTTCTCAATGTCTCGGAATGAATTCAGTGGTACATTAACTCAATTTAAAACACTGGTATTTAGTTTACAAAAGAAAAGAGAAACGTTTCTGATAAGCCCGATGTGACGCTTCTTACATGATGAACGAACGTTTCAACTTTAAAAGATTGAGTATTTTATTTGGTTTATAATTGGTCAGTTTTTTTATGGCGAAAAAGTGGTTTTGCGCAGTACAAATTAATGATAATTTCTCCCCCGAATTTTTATAGAGTAGTCAATAGGATGCTTAATATGAAAGTTATCACACCCTTAAAAAATAATAATAATAATAATAATAATTTTTTGGATATACAGGGCACTAATATCCGTGAGACAAAATGTATGTTATAATTCTTTGAAAGGTAATTCGCATATATATTCTCATTTGTTCAAGTATTCGGCGACTCTCTCGGGTTCACCCTCTGTATCTTGTCAATCTGATAAATCATCGCACTCATCAATGCTACTTTTTCCCATTATGTTACAGACTAAGGGAGGTCGAAATGATATTTTGGTGAATTCATTGGAATTGAATACTGATTTTTTTCTCGGCAATGTGTCATTTTTTTTTTTCAAATATATAAAATTCCTTTTGTATGTGTGGCGGTCTACCCCTCACCCCCACCCCCGGAAGAGGAGGTGATTTGCGACCAGGTTGTTACCACCTGCTGGATGAATGATTATTTCAATCCTTTAAAAGGTCAAAGCCCGAGATTTTTTTTTTTTTTTTGTGTGTGTGTATGTGTGTGTATGTGTGTGCTAAGGTACAGCGACACTCTTTGGCTTGCCTATTGTGTGATGATAGAATAGACTGGAGATGCACTCCTCAGTATAATCCCCATTAATATGTAAATAGAAATGAGTGTAATGTAGGAATCATTATGGAAGTTTCTAGCAACGCCCACGTTGCCTGTTACACCATAGCCACTGTTAGCTGCCACCTTGTAAATTCATCCGTGACTGCTACTTTTCTTGAAAATGCACCCAATAATATTGTTTGTGTGTATGTGTGTGTCTGGCATACCGTCTCCTTTTCGACCCCGGGTGTCCGTTTGATGCAATTTAACAGCTTGCATTGCTTCTCCCTCTAAAATTGAGACAAAAATAATGACGGCTTTCCCAGTCAAATGAATGGATTAAAAGGCTGTTGTAAATTTGATGGCTCATGGTATTGTCGAGGCGCACACATCCTAACTTCCTCTTTTCTCTAGATGAGCGACTTGGAATTTCTTAGAATTGTGTTATCAATTAAAGTAACTCCATACCCCTTCAGAGGATGAGCCCAGATGTTAGAGGTTTGCAGTTTACATAACCCCATTCTTTTGCTCTAAAAATGCACTCCTTGCAGTGGATGCACTCTATGGTACATCCAACTTAAATCATGGCTATTGTGTGTCTCAACACTGGAGTTAAGACACGCCCATCATGAATATCCAGCCCCCCCCCCCCCCCTCCCGTGTGATTTGGGATTCATTAGCCCCTATCCGATAATGAGGCCAAATGTGACAGGTTTACGCACTAAGCGTAACCCCATTCTTTGTAAAACTGCAGCATTGTTTCCGCATGCACCCTGTGATATTTGGTCTGAGGAATTCTCTAACAACGGATAGCAAATTCTCGCACTTATAAGTGAAGTTGCTAATGCGCTTTTATCTCATGTCATTACCCTCTCCTCCTTGCATTTACAAATGAGTTGAAAGTACGCTTTTATCTCATGTCATTACCCTTCTTTTTTGTATTTACAAGTGAAGTGAAAAAACACACTTTCATCTTATGCCATTACTCTTTGCCATGACGCCTGTATTATTATGTGTCAGTCCCTTCTGTTCATTTATCGTGAAAACATTCCCTGGATCCCTTGAACTAAAGTAATTTATGTAAAGTAGATGATTATCCCACACTGGTTTGCTCCGGTTTGTAGAGTACCAAAAGAGTCTGTAAACATACAGAGAGGTTTTATTACCAATACCCAATCTGTCCTTCCCGTTCTATCCTGCCACCGCGATTCCTTGGCTATACCTTTAATAGAAGTTGCATACTGTTTGTCATACAGTGCAATGCACAAGGTTTTAATGTTTTCCGTAAATATTGAGCACTATAAATGTACATTATTTTGTAGTAATGGTAAAGTTTTGAAATGTCTTTGAAACATTATAATACGCTCTGGACCTTAAAACTACTCCCGATGTTTTATGTATTCAACACACAGGTGATGTGCCTTGTACTAAATATCACGCGAATGTCTATTGTGTATGGTCTAACCGTGGTACTTTGTTAGTTTTCTTTTCCTTTTTTGTCCTTCTCCTCCTCTTCTTTTCTTCTTCTCTCTCTTCCTGCTACCACAGATCCGTCTTGCAGACAAGTGCACAATAAATTGTCCCACTTGTATATTCAAAAGCCTTTCTTCATACTGTTCATTATACTCATAGCCACCAGGTGGCAGATTTCGGGTGTCTCGCTGGGACAGTGTGAGGTTTCCGGGGGTCCCTCGGGAATTTTCCTTTGTCTACAGCCTTATTCTCATTTTGTTCCTATAACCGGAAGTCATGAGGTACAATTTGCACTATCCTGTTTGATACCTGTATTTTTTTCCTTTTCTTTTTTGTGCGGATATTACTTCCCATGTTCATAGTATACATGTTGTCTATTTCAAAATGCATTTTATGTACACTGTATAGTTCTTCTCCCCTTTTACTTATATGTTGGCTTTCAATTAGTCTCAACAATGTTGATGTCACACGATAGGGACGCTAGCTTCCGGCTCTATGCCGCCCTCTCTCGCTTGCACTGGCGTTCCCTCTGATTTCCTGCACACATGGTATACTGCATACTCTTTGCATCCTCAGCATACCGTCCAGTACCATATCTCTGTTACCTTTCTGTCTGATGGCCATTATTATAAAACGTTTTCGCCTCATTGATTACATTGTTATATTGTACAATTCTTGATTACCATGTACAATACTTTAATCCTAAATCTTGAACTCATTTGTTTTTTGAATGTTATATATGAATGTAACTATTTTTTTTTCTTTTTTTTTTCTTTCTTTCTTTCTTTCATTAATCGTTCCGAAATGTTATATCCGAAACTCAAGAAAGATGTATTTAAATCCTCCTTACACATTCTCTTATGCTGTTAAATTGTCGTGTTATCATTGAAGGATTATTATTCATTACAATTATTTCATCTAATATAATTCTGTTCCCCATCGTATTTTCCGTATCTGGCGGGAGCCCTCCCCCAAACACACTACAACATGTCTTGTTATCCCACCTTCTTCGCTCTAGCATATCGGCTTGCCTCTCACAATCCTCTTTATCCTTTCCAATGCATGTATGTCTTCTCGGAAGCCCACTGAGACACTGGATTTATTCTTGTTACTGTGTTGTGTGTGTTCTATGTCCTTTTCTGTCGATTCTTCTCACTGCTCTTACTTACCTCATTCTTCCCCTTCTCGTTTCACGTTCTACGTCTCCTCAGCGATCTTCTGCTTATCATGATTTTGACGTCACCCATGTTCGTAACTTACTACAGTGTCTTGCCACATTACGGCGACCGGGTATTTTCTTGTATTGTCCACTCGTTCACTACATCCTAGTTTCGTTGATGACGCAGACTTTAAAAGATTCGTCTTGTATTCGTAATTATGGCTAATTTTTTGAATGCTCCATTTTATTCCTTATCGAACGATGATTTTTTTGAATTGTTTAGGGACACAGGCTTAGACTCTGACCCAGTGACTGGGTCAACCAGTATACGAACCACCCCTTACGATAATTTTGTTACCGATAGCCTGAACACTGCTGCAAATGAATTGCCTTTTGATTTTAGTAATGATAATATCACCCAAAATAAGTTGTGCAATTATATTACAATGAATCAATACAAAAATATAATTCATAATTTTTCTGAGGATACATTTTCTTTTTTGCATTTAAATATAAGGAGTTTGAATAAACATTTTGATGATTTAAAATTCTTATTAGAATCTGATGCAAGTCAGTCGCTATCCGTTATCGGATTAAGTGAGACATGGTTAGCTTCCAATGCAGAAAATTATTTCGCAATCGAGGGTTATAATTTATTTGTTAACAATAGGTCTGATAAGATTGGAGGGGGGGTTGCATTGTATGTAGCACGTTCCTATGATACTATTATTCATGAAGATATCTCTAGAATGGACAATATTGTTGAATCTTTGTTTATAGAAATTTTTATCCCAGGATGTAGAAATCTTATGGTAGGCGTTATATACAGACCCCCTAATTCAAATTCTAATGATTTTTTAGATTATTTTTCAGATCTGGCTAATTCACACGTTTTTCAAAATAAGGATTGCTTCCTACTCGGCGATTTTAATATTGATTTGCTGAAGTCTGAGCATGATAGTATCTCTAGTGAGTTTCTCCACACACTTTTGTCCTCGTCTTTTCTTCCGCTTATTTCTAAACCCACACGTGTTACAGATCGCTCTGCCACCCTCATTGACAACTTGTTTTGTAATATTTTACCCCTCCCCGATTCTTTTATAATTCTTTTATAATTCTTTCAGATATGACCGATCATTTCCCCGATTCTTTTATAATTCTTTCAGATATGACCGATCATTTTCCAATAATGACTTGTTTTACACCTAAAACACCAGCTAATACTAAACCTGTTTCATCTTTTTTGTTCAGACGTAAAGTTTCACCTGAAAAGTTAGCTAGTTTTGATGCGGCTCTCGAGAATGCTGACTGGTCAGGAGTATTTGGCAGCGATGACGTTAATATATCTTTTCATAATTTTATGGAAATTTTCAATCATCATTTAGATGATGTAATTCCAAAACAAAGAAATAGAACAGAGTATAAAAAAACACCCAGGTTACCTTGGATTTCAAGATCAATTCTTCGTTCAATTAATAGGAAAAATCGTTTGTATTATAAGTACAAAATGGAAAAAACTGAGCGATCGAAGAATAGATATACATCATACAAAAATACTTTGACAATGATTTTACGTTCTGAAAAGAAAAGATATTATTCTAAGCAATTATCGAGATATAAGTTTGATATGAAAAATACCTGGAAAGTTTTAAAACAGGCCATGAATGTTCCGAGTAAAAACTCTGACATTGATAGAGTTAAAGTGAATGATGAATTGATTAATGATCCCCTTTATATTGCAAATATTTTTAATACTTATTTTTCAAAAATAGGCGAAAATTATGCTTATAACATTCCTGCAACAGAGACTCATTTTACTGAATTTTTAGGTCAGCGTAACTCCGATTCCATATTTTTCACACCAACTAACAGATTTGAAATTATTGATATAGTTTCCTCTTTTGAAAATAAACGTAGTTCTGGTTATGATGAGATAGATAATTTTGTACTTAAGGGTGTTATTTCCTCGGTTGCTGATCCACTTGCTCATATATTCAATTTGTCAATTTTTAACGGTGTGTTTCCCGATAAAATGAAATTAGCTAAAGTAATCCCAATATTTAAGGCAGGTGATAAGTTTGAAATCAGCAATTATCGCCCAATTTCATTATTATCGTCATTGTCCAAGGTCTTAGAAAAACTCATTTATAAGAGAATGATTAATTTTTTGAAGGCACATGAGGTTATTACGAATTATCAGTTTGGTTTTCGCGAGAAACATAGTACTACGCATGCTCTTTTGCATTTTGTTGATAGAGTTGTTCATGCAATTGATAACCATTCTCATTTAGTTAGTATTTTCCTGGACTTCTCCAAGGCCTTCGACACTATCAATCATGATATTTTACTTTATAAGTTATCGCATTATGGAATACGTGGGAAGGCCTTGGAGTGGTTCAGGAGTTATTTAGTTGATAGAAAACAATTTGTAACAATTAAAAACTATGATTCAGTTGTCAGAGAAGTCAAATGCGGCGTCCCACAGGGAAGTCTTTTAGGGCCGTTATTGTTCATTATTTATATCAATGATTTTTGTCGCGTATCCGACAGCCTCTCTTTTATTCATTTTGCAGATGACACAAACGTATTTTTTGCCCATAATGATATTGATTTTCTTGTTCATAAAATCAACATTGAGTTGAAGAAAGTGACAAATTGGGTCAGGGCCAATAGGCTATCACTCAATGCTCAAAAAACGAAATATATGCTTTTTAGTAACACTGTTGATAGTTTAAGTATGAATATAGTATTAGATGACTCTCATCTGCAAAGAGTCTCACATACCAAATTTTTGGGTGTCATTGTGGACGACAAACTTTCCTGGAAATCACATGTTGATAATGTTTGTAATATAGTATCACGCAATATAGGTATAATAAACAGATTGAAATTTCATATTTCACACAAATCATTACTTATATTATATTCATCGTTAATATTGCCTCATCTTAATTATGGAATATTAGTTTGGGGCAACACCCATCAGAATTTATTAGACAAAGTGTTCCTTTTACAAAAGAAAGCTCTTCGTGTTATCTGTAATTCCTCTGTATGTTCTCATACAAATATGTTGTTTGCCTCCAACAAGCTCTTAAAAATGACAGATTTGTTTTTGTTCAATTCAGGGCAATTTATGTACAAGTATTGTAATAACTTGCTTCCATCTATTTTTGATTCTATGTTCCTCAAAAATCAGTCATTTCATAAATATCCCACTAGGCGATCTGGTGAATTTCATTTACCTCTTTTAAGAACGATTTTTGCTAAAAACTCACTTATTTATGTAGGCCCAAGTTATTGGAATTCTTTGAATCATGACTTAAAAGATGCCCCATCCATATACTCTTTCAAGAGGAGACTGAAGTCTTTTTTATTGCAATCGTATGACCCTACAATACTGAATTAACCTCTTGGCCTTTTTTTTTATACTAACCTGTTTACTTTGTCCCCTACTTAATGAATTAATGGTATTTTTCCCCTGGATGTTTGCAATGTTGTCATCTATGCCATTTTTTACCCAAAGAGTCTATAGCTGACTCTCCGTGTGCTACTTCGGCTCATATATCCCTCTATTTTCTATTTTCTTGTCTTTCTTCAAGGCGTCAAAATTTCGCTTTCCCCAGTAACTATCTTCTGTTTCTCTCGGCATGCTTCTGCCGAAGATCGCTGTTTATGTTTATGTTTATGTTTATGTTGTTTCTGTTGTTCTGTTACTGTTTCTGTCTCTTCTTTGAGTTCTTGTCTGCTATTTTGTCTTCAGTTCGTCAGTCTTGTCCATCCCGTTTTGTCCTTTACAACCTTTTCTTTAGTAGTTGTCTTGCTGTCTAGTCTTGTTTTATGTTAGTTCGCGTCTATATAAATGTATTTATTTGTTAATCTAATTTCTAGTGGGCTTCCAGACTTCTTGCACTTTGTTATCTTTTTGTATATACGACGGTTCAATTTATCTTTTCGTTGATGTTTCTCTCCAGAGGGACCCACATACTACAAGCTCTGTCTTTTTAGTGGGTCCCTCCATTTTTCGCATTTAAAACAATGGTATACATGTATTTCGCTTTGATCACTTATGTTTCTTTCTTGCAATACAATGTATGATTACTTTACGTCCTCAATTGTTATACTCTTTTTATTACACTATGTTCTACTTACCTTATTTTCTGTTACTAAATGAAGTGAAACATATGTTTTTGTGAAAAAATGAAATAAACTTTGAACTTTGAACTTTGAAAAAAAAAATGTGAGGAACCTTGTCTAATTGGTATTATATATTATGCATACTATTTGGATGTGTTGGTAAGCCACCTCATTTCCATTTCGTACTTAATTTCGTACAGCATGTCATCAGAAGCCCATCTCCTTGCCTACATATTACGCATCTAACTGGGACGGAAATTTTTCGAGAAATGAAAATGAATAGTTACATTACAATGCTTTTTCTACAATACAGAAGTTAGTCGTAGGTCTGCTGGCTTGTTACTTTTGTCTTTCTTTTATGTGAATATTCGTTTTGGTCAGTTCTTATAAACATGTCCGATCTACATAATATTGATGCCAGGAAATTACATTTTATTGGGAAACCTCAATTCCTATTTTGTGCATGCATGGTTTCCTTCATGTTTCTCTCTCTGCTCTTTAACAGGAGTACTGTAAGGAATGGTATAGTATTAGTGTAGATGAGGATTGGGCTTTTAACTTGTTTGCAAGATACCAAGTATGAACTATTATAGAGCATGCCATTCTAAGAGGAATATAAAGTTTATTTGATGAAAATTGGTTTTGGAATGGCTAAGACATCCAAAAACAAAGCGATCATAATAAAAGGTGGGTCCCGCCTTTTATTAGGATTGCTCTTTTTTGGATATCTCAGCCATTTCAAAAGCAATTTTCATCAAATAAATTATATACATGCTGCTTCAAATTTTGTAAGATGTTTCTCATTATCTCAACAACAAAAAAATAGAAACCTGAAGTTATGACTCAACTAGAACTATACAATCCCTTAAAATAACAGTTGAGAGTGACATTGCCTCCAACTCCCGCAGCTAAAGACAGGACGTAATAGGTAGCAATATAACTTATTTGTATTTCCAATATTTGTTATCGCAGTCTAAATAAGATCCCTGAACTTTACTCCATACTCTTAGAAAGGTGTTTGTAGTAATGACTACATGCCTTTCTTGCCTTAAACAGACATAGGTGCCTATAAGTCGTGGGACAGTTATAGCTCTTACTCCTTACCATTACCAATAGGAAAACGCCATCAAATAGCCTATTAAGCCCTCAGCAACTGCAATGCTATTTCCAAAGTTGCCTTTAGGCAAGCCATATTGGACCCCAAAATGACATTAAGGGTGACTGTACTTTGTGTGACAAAGTTTATCTCAGATGACAAACGTAACTTTAAAATCAGCTTTCCTGTCCCAGAACGGTTCTTTGAACTGATTTTGTTAATGACTGTAACCATTTCATTTTTTTTTTTGACTGCTATGATAAACCGGGATGGCGCCCATATTAGATTTTGCCAATGTGGCCGCCCCAGAGGGTGCCTGTCTTCGAAATAGTATGGCTTGGGCTACATCATTGTGTGCCGAATTTGGTGCTTTTGAAATAATTTGAGCCAAAAAGTGCCTGGCGCCCTCCACTGCTACATAGAGATCATTGGTAAATGTTACAATCCATTCACGTGATCGGCGCGCGGCGTGTCAATCATTCTCACGTCTGCAATGTTAGACACGCGTGTTGAGTGTATCAAAGGAATGTTACTTCACTATCGTTGTAAAAGAAAGGTTGTTGGGTAATGTAGCGGTATAAGGTCAGGGTAATGTCGGGGTAATTACCCTAGCTGTCTTGGGTAGAATTTGGCAAACGTTACCGCGCCAACGTCCGAACAACATTTTGCGGGGACCGTTTTAACAGGCAGGGTTAAAAATATTACCCGGACGTTCCCCGGATGTTACCTGGACGTTGTCACGGTAACTCTAGTTTGAAAGACCCTGTTAAAATGGGGATTCAATAGGTGCACATAGGACATGGACATGGATATGGACTTTTTTTTAATGATGGGACAGCGTACCACAAGCTTTGCTTTTTAGCAGTCCCCTCCATTTCCAACAATTTTGTTTCTGCCTTTACCATAATGATATTACATTTATCTATATCTCTGTTGATAATTTACATGCGTCTTTATTACATGTTATTATGTTTATCGCATTGTTGTACCGATTTCTTGACATTTGTATATGCGAACATTATTTTCATTGTATTCCTAATTATTTGTTTTGTTGGAAATGAAATAAATCAAATTGATAGATGTGAATTAAACCTTGTCCTTGTGTGAGGAACTCCATGACAGTGCAGCGTTTCCACTGCACGACATGCACATCAACTGATATATTCCTCTTCACTGTTTATAACAGTTTGGGTAACGAGACTTACACTTTAATACCACACTTTTGTCTTCTAGCAAACATCAGAAAAAAATAAAACAAAAACACGTGATGATTTCTGGCGGAAAACGATCTTCAAAACAAAGCTCAAGAAAAATCTTATTACCATACTATTGTTTGGTACTTTTCTATGACAATTTGTTTACTGGAATGAATATGTTTTATTTTTTCTCACTGTCAGTGTAGTTGCATGCATTGTGTTCCTGCCCGATGAATGATTTCCATTCTCCATTGCCCCATTGTCCCTTTGTCCTGCACGCCTGTAATGTCTCGTGTCTTTCTTGTTATTGTTATGTAAGTCCGTGTTTACGTCTCCCATATCTATGTCATTGTCTATGTCTCTATCCTTGCCCGTTCCCTATACCTATATTCTAATTTTTCATAATTCCGTATATCACTGAATATTTATACATGATTATAATTGGTCTAGGACAATTACCCCCGGGCAATTACCCCAGATCCTTCCCCTGACCCCTAACCGTAATCCTTATCCTGAACCTAATCTTAACCCTAATCCAAGCTCTAACTCTAGACCTAACCTTAATCCTAAATCCTAATCCTGAACCTAATCCTAACCTAACCCTAATCTTTACTCTTACCTTATCACTAAGCAGTATTTATGGGGGGGGGGGGTAATTGCCCTGATACGAATTATAGTAATTCAAGGGAATACACATTTTTTGTTTTACTTTTTAGCGATGTGCCCCAGCATAACATTGTCGCATTGTTATTTTTGCTTACATTGTTTCCTGGACATTAATGTCAGTGAACTTAAACCTAAAAAAAGAACTTAGATCTCTTTAGCTTGTAGCGTTAACGAGACGATCGATAAGTATTTTGATGACAATTTATTGACATTGATAATATATTTGGTGACACAGGGCTGCAGTTTGTGCACTACGCGCCCCATTATAACAAGGCAATAGCAATGGAAAGGTGTGGAGAAACCAGCGGGGGCAGCAATGTCGGACAGGCTGTGACTTCTCAACCAGCAAGAAATTCAAATCCTCAGGTATGATCTGCCATGAGTGCATTTTTCTTTTTGAAGGGGTGAGAAAAAAACAACCTGGCAACATATCATTAGATGAATTCATGATAACTTGTCAATTTTCGTTTGATTCTAGGGAAAATTTCTCGCTTTAGTTAAGTATTATGTGAAAGTATTTGTCAGTTTGTTTGTTTGTTTGCTTGTTTGTTTGTTTGTTCATTTCCATCTGAGAAGATGGCTGGATAGCCCATATTCAGCTACGTTAAGCTGGTCTTTCATGGGGTCCAGTTGGATATGAGGTGGGACCACTTCACCGGGATAAACACCCTGCTCTTTGCGATGAGTGAATGAATCGGGATTTTTTACGTGCATGAGTTGTTTCTCTCTCATACACGGGACCTCGATTTTATGTCCTATCCGAGGGACAGGTGTTTTGCCACTTGCTATAGAGGGGACGGTATGCTTACACACATCATTGCTCAGTCAAGACTTAGTTTGCAGGCACAAACCCTTGTTGGTCGTAAAGGAGTCTGCGCCAAGACTACTACATGCACCACTTTGGCACTGTCCCATAGGCCCTGTGTTGAAGCTTCTCCCAACAGGAGAGGCTGCAGTGTAGTGGTGCGTGTATTAGTCTTGGCGCATGCAGACTCCTATACGACCAACAAGGGTTTGTGCCTGCAAACTAGTCAAGACTCGGGTTCGAACCCGGGCCCGGCTACCGACTGAGCCAACTCACCGCCCTTGTTCAGTTATTGCTTAATATAAAGAATATTGAAAATAACAAGCAAAAGATCGGTTGCATTTAAATTGACAATATATCACGAATTGAATTTGAGATATGTTGCCAAACAACTGATTTCTATCGATTTGTGTAAAAATAACTTACATCACTTTAGATGAATGACGGAGTTGCCCAAAGTCTCTCTCTATTTTTTTAAAACTATTATTACATTCCATGTAATGATCCGACATGAAATTCACTCGCGATTTCTGCTCAAAACTAACGTTCGAATTCACAGCTGAATTTCTGCGGTGAACTAGTGCTCGAATTACCTATGTATTTCTGCGCAAAACTAACGCTCGAATTCACAGCTGAATTTCTGCACTGAACTAACGCTCGAATTCTCGTCATATTTCTGCGCAAAACTAACGCTCAAATTCTTTTTGCACAAGACGAGTGCTGAAATTCAATGTTTATTGATGACGTCATAAATTCGACTTAGTGATATCACAGACTGGATTTTTTGATATCACAAAATGGATTTCTTGGTATCAGGAATGTAAATTCGTGATATCTCGAACTGAATTTGTGATATCAAAAAATACGTTTACGTGATAAACTATTGGGTATTCCTGATATCACAAATTGAATTGTGATATACATCAGAAATTTGATTTTATGATATCACAAAATGGAATTTGGGATATCACAAAATATTTTTAGATAGTAAAAAAGCCTTGCCATACGGCCCCTCCAGACGTGATCGTTGTTGTAACGCTATTCGTTTTGATTCAGACGTAAAGTGAATATAAGCCCAGTAAGCATTGGCAATTAAAAGGCGAAGTCAAGCGGGAAAGGTTGCATTACATTACCAAATGACATGTACCACACAGAACGACTAAGGAAACTGTGCCTCCCATCGTTGTCTTTTAGAGGACACAGAGCAGACATGATCCAGACATTCAGGATCTTAAATGGCCTCGATGATTTGCATAGCCAACATTTCTTCAGCAATTATATGTATACCTATTCCAGGACGGGAAGTCACATTCTTAAGCTCAGAAAACTTCACACAAACGGAAAATTATGACAAAGGAATTTGTCTCATCGTGTAGTCAAACTCTAGAACAGCCTACTACTGCATGGAAGCCATCAATAGCAACCGTGTTAACCCCTTCAAATCAAAATTAGAGAAGGCATGGAAACATACATTCAGCCGTTTCCCATAATGTTCTAGCCCTTTGCATGTGAATAGTAGTGCCAAAAGGAATAAAAAAAGAAATGTTTGCAAGACCCAAGAGGATGCAGAGAGGCAAATAAGTTTCAGGTCCTACTTTATACCCAACATCAAGGTAAATTGGGGTAACTTATGTTAAAGTAGTGTCAGCAGAGTCCATGTACATGCACAATGTACGTATAAGACATTAGTCAATGTAAACTCTGGATGAACTGGAGCCGACATTGCATTTTTCTTTTTAGCTAGTAGAAGGAAAGCAGAAAAGTGAAAACCCTGAATAAAAAAATGTCTATTATCTAGCGGGTATACTGCACGCGTATTTGTATTCATGAAATTATATTTTCAGTAATCAATCAATTTTTTTTTTTTCTTATTAACAAGGAGCAGGCCGGGAGCAACTACGGCCAGGACGACTATCCTATTGTGACAAAAGAGCCTGCATATTGTAAAGGATCCTGCTGCGGTGAGGGTCTTCTCTCTGCTAAAGCCGGAACTGGGTCGGTAAAGAAGGAATTCAATCCCGATGTCTCCATCGAGTGTAATGGAGCCGCCTTGGGATGCGACATGTCTTTAAAAGACGACTGCGCGATTGTCCTAGGCTGCCAATGGGAGGTCTGCGCCACAAAGTTCGTTTGCGGCCTTCTGGCTCTAACACTTGGTTTAGCGTTTGACACCAGGTGCCTGTATAACGAAGAAGAAGTCGAGTTACTAGTGATGGGAACTGGGATCGATTCGTCGTCTGGGCTGGCTCTGTGTGTCCTGGGATCCCAATTAGGCATTCATAACAAGGAAAAAGTAAAGAGTAAAAGAAAAGGAGTAAAGAAGTAAAAGAAAAGGAAGAATTCAGAGCAGAGGAAGGGGCAGAGCAGAGGAAAAGGATTAAATCAAGGCTCCATTTCATTTAAAAAAAATGACATAATAGCAACCTTACTGGGAGAGCAACTGTCATGGTAACGACAAGAATCCAGCTTCCTGATTGGCTATGCTATGGGAAGTTGCCATTCCAGCAAGAGTTGCTATGCTAACATATTTTGTGAAATTGGGCCCTCAGGAAAAGGGCGTTGGAGGGAAGATGGGGAGAATGGGAAAGGGGAGATGAGGAAGGGAAAGAAAGCTAGGAAGGGGGAGAAGAGGAAAGGAAAGAAGAGGAAGGGGAAGAAGAGGAAGGGGAAGGAGAGGAAGGGGAAGAAGAAGAAGGGGAAGAGGAGGAAGGGGAAGAGGAGGAAGGGAATGATGAGGAAGGGGAAGAGGAAGAAGGGGAAGAGGAGGAAGGGGAAGAGGAGGAAGGGGAAGAGGAGGAAGGGAATGATGAGGAAGGGGAAGAGGAGGAAGGGGAAGAGGAGGAAGGGGAAGAGGAGGAAGGGGATGATGACGAAGGGGAAGAGGAGGAAGGGGAAGAGGAGGAAGGGGAAGAGGAGGAAGGGGATGATGACGAAGGGGAAGAGAAGGAAGGGGAAGAGGAAGAAGGGGAAGAGGAGGAAGGGGATGATGAGGAAGGGGAAGAGGAGGAAGGGGAAGAGGAGGAAGGGGATGATGAGGAAGGGGAAGAGAAGGAAGGGGAAGAGGAGGAAGGGGATGATGAGGAAGGGGAAGAAGAAGAAGGGGATGATGAGGAAGGGGACGGAGAATAAGGGGATGATGAGGAAGGGGACGGAGAATAAGGGGATGATGAGGAAGGTGAAGAAGAAGAAGGGGATGATGAGGAAGGGGACGGAGAATAAGGGGATGATGAGGAAGGTGAAGAAGAAGAAGAAGGTGATGATGAAGAAGGGGATGATGAGGAAGGGAAATATGAGGAAGGGGCTGAAGAGTCCATGTGTGCGGTAGGTGTATGGTTTCTTAGCCTGAGAGGAGTTTCTACTAAGGGAGTGAGATAGTGACATACTACTAGTGTGTATTGAGTGCATGTGTCAAGCTGGGTTCCCACTATCGTACGATCTATCACGAACGCCACGATTGGACATTCGTAACTGATCGTGGAAGTTTCGTTGAACTCGTCACGTTTGGGTACGAGGTTATGCGAGTCAATACGTGTTGCTTCGCTTGGATGCGATATGGTCACGATTGGTCTACTTCAAGCAATACGATCTTTCACGATCTGGCCTCCCGTTCAAGTGCGATCGGATAGGATTGTCCCGATTGAGTCCATGATTGGTTCCGATCTACCACTATCATTACGATCGGGATCCCCGATTTGGTGCGTGCAGCTACGCTCTGATACGTTCCAATACGAATACCGCGAATCAATGCGGGCTGTTGAGATAAAATACGGTATTTTTCACGATCGGGATCAAAAGCGACCCCCATTTAAGGTGCGATTGGACCCGAATGGGAATATTATAGTCCGGCTGACGATGGATTTCATTGTTTCCTCAACTCCTGCAGAGTGATTAGGCCTACTATCCACAACCTTTAATGATGGCAAGGGTTGACATGTTGAGGATGATGAGAACGTGACCTTTGTAATATTGCGAATGACGATTACGTTATCATCAGATAGAAAGCATCACCTAGGCCAGCCACAACCTCAGATAGTCCCTTCTCTAAGTTAACCCAAAGAAATTAATAGATTGTTGAATCGACGTGCTCATCCTCTCCCCCCCCCCCAAAAAAAAAAACGAATACAAAAGATCAGATTATAGCCCCGTCTTCTCCAGAAAAAAAAAAGATGAAGAAAAATGTTTTCACCTTTCTTTGAAATACATGAGGAAAATGAAATTGAAGCTAAAGAAGAGGATGGGACCTGTTTGAATGCTAGCATAATATGTGTTATTTACGCTCAATAGTTGGGCGAACTGATAGCATTGAATATGTGTTTGATTTCATTTTAGCATATTATGTATCATAATACTTATTATGCATTTCTATTTCAAAATGTCGTTATCTCATGGGGTATTGAAAATTTCGTTGGTTTGGCTTGATGTATTGTTTTATTTAACAGTCAAAACCGTGACAGTGTTTAACAAAACCGACATACACACACAACAAAAATATAACTTTTTAACAAACAAAAATGTTTTAAGCAAGTTCTATTTCGCAGGGGTATTGCTACACTTATTGACTAACTTCTATATGAAAAATAATGACATTCATTTTTTAGTCATGCACGAGTGACCTTACATCCACGACACTGGTCACTTTTCAAAAGTCACAAAAGTTACTTTGTGGGGTATGTGGAACATTCTGCTTCTGGTGGATGTTTCAGTGGTGTTGTTATTTCATATTCAATTGTGCCACCACTCCCTTATTCAACCTCGCGGAAAACAAAATATATACGATTCGCCAGTAAAATATGGACAAAATAAATGTGCAAAAGAAGCAGAAGAAAGTGAAAAAGCCGATCCCGATCAACACGATTAAGAAGCTCGATTAGATAAGATTTGCTGCGTTTTGATACGATCCAAGACAATCTGATGCGATGATCACGATCAAAAAACAATCGTGTTAATCGCAGAAAATTTTTGAACTGTCCAAAAATTTTCTACGATTAACGCGATTGCCACGATTGACCTCAAGATCTGATACAATCTAATGCGATCTGATAAGATCACCGCGATTGCTTCACGATTAAGACCACGATTTCAATCGCGGCGCCAATCGTGATAGTGGGAACCCCGCTTCAGTGAGTGTATGGAGATTGCTGCGTACCGTAATGAGATATTGTGAACGGGATATTGACTTGGTTCCAGAGTTAATTTCTAGTTAAAATCATGAATTTCTTGGCGGGAAAGGGGCAGGTACATTGTTACTTTAAGGATATCGCTATCATATTTGTTTTAATAATGAACTCATTTTTGATGAATAAAACATAATTATATTTAATTGTATATGTTCAAATCTACATACACCAAACTGAATATAAAAACAGATGAATATTAGGTGTACATCAAATGAATATATGTGCATATCATATATCATACAGAATACAACAGGACCTGCCAGGTGTAGGAAGGGAAAGTGAGATATAACGGAACCTGAGCGTAAGACGGATCCCCACCCATTATCTCCGTAAACTGTCTGTATGTACCAAAATAACACCAGCACTACTTATACTTTGTCTTTCAATAAAAGGGTGTCAGCTACACACCCATGCTTCCATTCCCATGTAACACATGTTGTTTCTATACAGTGTCAAACACAAAAATAGGTAATCTATAGAATAATAGCTGAAAGTCATATTTGTGTGAATGATCAACCTCTTCTACTTTTGCGATTATTAATGACTTTGCTGTAATGCATGGATGCTTTTGGTGGTGTCTGAATTCATAATCTAGTTCAACAGGTGTCACTGGGGTTACCGTTCGTTCCCCAAAGTCGAAATGGCGCAAGCCGAACTTGTGGCAAAACAGAGCCACGGGCCCGTTTTCCCTCAACGAAACTTGCAATGTTTCTAATGCCCCTGTCACACTTTGCCGGATAAGGCAAACGCATGGGAACCGAAGGTCAATTTTTGGCATCCGTTGATATCCGTTAAAATGCGTTTCATGTCCTTTTTATCCTTTGGATGGACGTTTGTCTTCCGGTGATGTTCGTCAGAGCGGCCAGAAAACCTTGTGCATGCTCCTGTATCTGTACTGTACGTTGTCGCTTTCCTCGCGTTTTGATCCCGCTGGGCCTCCTGTAAAGTCCGTTGCTGCAGAATGCCAACATGGCCCTCCAAAAGTATATTGCCGCCTGGGGAGGGAAAGCAAGCAACAGAGAAGACAGGTGTGGTCCAAGAAGTAGCAAATTGGTCCTGAGAGACGCAGGCAGTTTGGTTTGAATGACAATTGTTATAGACACAATTTAAAGGTGAAACAAATTCGAACTACTTTGCTAAGTCTCCTCGAATTTACCAAGCAAAATTAATGTTGTGTTTCAGGTGAAAAGGTGAGAGGCACATCAAAAAGAAAGCGAAATGCATCATATATTATGTTTCAAGGTCGGAAAGACCATCATCTGCTTGGGGGGGGGGGGATTTTCATCCCTCTGTGACAGGACAACAAGTCTTTCGGAAAAGCCAGATTTCCAGTCAGTTTACTATCATGGCTGTTGTATATAAGATTGTTGTAAATACTGAGAAACTGCAGAGATCTGAACAAAATTTATGGAAGCATGCAGAATTATTATCACCTATGATACACTAGCAACCTTGATCAGATTCGCTGTCATGGGGCAATGAAGTATATTCAATATGACTGGGCATCGGCTGAAATAAACTGTTGGATATTTACAGGTTAAAAGTTATGAGTGAACTTTGAGTTGAAAATGAGACAATGATTAGAAGCCATCAAAATCAAAACCCATGACGTCAAGGTTCCAACATCATTAGGAAATCTAAATGAGCCATTTTACTGTCATGTGACTGTGATGCAATTGGTTTGATGTATCACAGAAGTATCAAATATGAAATTGTTCATGTAAACCCAATCAGCTCTCCTTTCCCACAGTGTCCCAACCAAAATAAGTTCATTTACCATTATCCTAAATAAAATCATACAGAATAACCCTCCATTTCAACTCAATTCGCAGTCCCAACCAACCCATCCCGCTTCGCCCAAAACCCCAAACACTCATATACCCCCCCCACACACACACACACACACTAACACACTAACACGCATATGCCAACACCCACGCCGATATCGCCTTCATTTCTTATGAAGCCCCTTAATGATATTTTCGAGTACAAATATTACATAATGACACATCATTGTGCCTACTGCGATAAAAAGTAATCCTATATCAGATGGTTATGCCCTTGTTTCATAAATATTCACCCATTTAACTTCAATGTAATCCCAACATTTTTTTTTGAAAACAAGTTCTTTTCCTTCATCCTGATGTTCCATTATCTTCTTATGAATTTCCTCAGTCAGACAGACACAACATCTGCATTAATGGGAATTAATGATGTATTTCAGTTTCCAACTTCTAATTTTATGTACATTTTTCTTATATCCTCCATATAACAATCTGTTTGAGATTTGAGTTTTCTTCAATTTGTTTCCCTCTGTACAAATGAAATCACCTGTTGCGATCCTTCAAATATCAATTGTACAGAGGGAGACAAATAATTATGAAGAAAACTCGAAGTTTATATCTTCACCCCTCTACTTAAAGGTCCTGTTTACCTTTGAGAGCAATGATTTTAGAAATGTTCAAGATATTGCTTTTGTTGCATATTGTGTAGGTCAGCTGTATCATAAAGCATCCTACCATGTATTTTTTTTTCAATAAAGCCTTTAAAATATAAGGAGATGTATCACTATTTTTCTCTATAACCATAGCTCTAGACGGTTTAGTCTGAAAACATTTTATTAACCTGTTCTCTACGGGAACCTGCTGGCCCGTGTGTTAAGTCTACAGGGATTTCAAAATTCATTATGGAACGGGTATTGTTCACATATTGTATCTTTAACGATATCTAACATCGATTATACTGGTTCAAATTTTTACACTGGTTTTCTTCTATCCTTAATTCACATTTTAGAACTATTTTGAAGCACTAAAGCTGGGTTTTTGTTTCATCTGCAAATGGTAAATTGAAGCCTTTCATAATCTCTTGCTTTCTTATAATTTGTGTAAATGTTACCGCTGCCCATGTGTCTTCGGGGTCCTTTGCGATGCATAAATTTCTTGAGATTTATTCACTATTGAGATTTATTCTCTATTGACAATTATTCATTGGCTTTAGATACAGTAAGTAAACGGGCCTACTTCTAAAACCCATTTTGGCATTATTTGATTTGATTTGATTTGATTTATTTCTGCATTTTTAAGAAAGTACAACGTAACAAACAATTTTCCAGTACAACTAATCACATTTATCCAACACAAAATGAATATGAATGTAATCATAATATAAAGTATCAATAATGAAGTATTGCATAGGTGAATTTAGCTCCCCCCCCCCCCCAAAAAAAAAAAATGGTTTGTTTGCCCTTCGCGACCGACCGAAAATCACGGAAATTTGGGGTCTTTTTTTTTTCTCTCTCTCTCTTTCAAGCTTTTTTTTTGTTTTTGTTTTTGTTTTGTGCGCCTGGTCTAGGTAGCCCCACTCATATCGGGCTCTGTAATATTTCCTTCTGTAAAGTGTTTTATGTTGAGTGTTTTGTATCTAATTTGTAACATAATATTTTTGTTGTTTTGGGGGCTTTCCTAGACAATTTTGGTGCATTCTTGTTGTACGATTTGTTATATTCTCTTGTATTTTATTGCTATGCCGTTCTACTACCCTGTGCCACCATTTTGTACATGGGTGCAGGTACCTATTCTGCATACTTTGCTCTAGTGGAGACTGTTCCCTGTGTAGACAGACTCTTGTATTCAGTGTGTACTGACTCTTGTTCTTGAGCAACCATCAATGGAGGAGATTACCAAGCAGCTCTTGTGAGTCGACACAAATTCCTGTGTAGACAGACTCTTGTATTCAGTGTATACTGACTCTTGTACTTGAGCAATCATCAATGGAGGGGTTTTGCAGGTAGCTTCTCATCTTTTGTGCAGTTCTGTCACCATTCATTCCATCCGCAGAGGATCAGTTCATTCAACCCCTGGACCTCTTTAAGTGCGTGAATACCACTAAACCGGACTCGGGGAAATACCATTGTCATCCAATTGCTTACTATAGTAACCACCATGCATGTTTCCAGCTTTCTATCTTGTTATGTGGGGACATACAGCTGAATCCTGGCCCGACTCAGCCGGACCATAACCAATGCGACAATGTAAGCCTACGTGTGCATCATGACTCCGATCCACCCCACCGTGTAAGTTATGATGTTCACGCATTACACGATCTTAATAAAGGTACCGACCAATATCTTCATCAAGATGTCTGGCAAAGAATCTGTGAGCTTGGCATCAGACGACGTCGTCGTACACATCGTGGTCGCAGAGCTCACAAACCACATCTATCATCTCGTGTCGTTACAGACCGTCGGACAAGATCTACAGTAAGTGACATATCCTCTGTAACCCGTATTGGTATTTGGAATGCTCGCTCCCTGAACAAGAAGTCTGCATACATATGTGACCTAGTGGTAGATGCCAAGCTCGATATTCTCGTTATAACTGAGACTTGGTTAACTGGCACACAAAAAGACGACCTGATAATTGCAGATCTGAAGGCCTCTCTTCCAAACTTTGTTTTTGTACACTACCCACGAACAAATTCCAGAGGTGGTGGCATCTGCCTGCTTGTCCGTTCAACTGCACGTATTTCCAAAAATGACACTTTCATGTTCTCATCATTTGAACTCCTTGATGTCACAATCAACCTTTCTCATTCATCTGCTCTCAGAGTATATGGCATCTACAGACCACCTCCTTCTGCTAAGAACAACTTAACTAATAACTTATTTTTGTCAGAATTCCCTACACTTCTGGAATCAGTACTTCTGGAATCAGTGGCAATTGATGACCATCGTTCCATTCTGCTCGGGGATTTCAACATACATGTTGATGATTGCTCGGATAATTTGGATGTGTCTTTTTTAAGCACCATCGACTCTTTAGGATTTCAACAACATGTTACAGGGGTAACTCATAAAGCCGGACATATACGCTTGACCTAGTTCTTAGCAGAAAAGTCGACAATATTGTATCGAATGTGAATCTTGTTACATCTCTGCCCTCTGACCACTCCGCCGTCATCACCACCCTCCACCTCAAAGGCCCAGCGAACCCTAGGAAGCAGGTCACCTCCAGAAATCTACGGTCTATGGACCTCTGCTCCTTTAAATACGACATTGCAGCATCACTTTCCCAGATCAGAGAGCCAGCGTGTCCCTCCGAGGCTGTCCTGCAGCTCAACTCTCATGTAACAAGACTGCTTGACAAGTACGCTCCGCTCAAGACTAGATCAGTAACAGTACGGCCGAATAATCCTTGGTACACGGCAGAAGTGAAGGAGGCTAAGAGGCGCAGACGCCGCGCAGAGCGCCGCATGATCAAGTCTGGTCTTTGCATTGACAGAGAGCTGTATCGGCAAGAGTGTAAGTCCTACTACAACCGCCTTGCCGACGCTAAGTCAAGGCACCTAAGACAGGAGATTGCTGCCGCAGACACCAAACAAATTTTCAACATCATCAAAAGACTCACAATTGCACATCCGGATTCTGTTCTTCCTGACCATACTTCAAATCTTGTACTGGCCAATCGGTTCGCTGAGTTTTTCGACAACAAGATTAGCACCATTGCTTCTTCATTCCCAGTGTCTCCTGAAATCTCTTTCTCAAATTCCTCTTACATAGATGTAAACACCGAGTGTGTATTTTCAGAGTTTGCTTTAATCACTGAGTCACAAGTGAAACGTCTCATTAATTCTCTTCCGTCCAAGTCATGTTCTCTAGATCCTCTTCCCACATGGCTACTAAAAGTGTGTCTAGATGAATTTCTTCCTGCAATAACTCACATTCTGAACCTCTCATTGTCATCTGGCGTAGTTTCTGAGCACTTCAAAAGGTCTCACATATTGCCCCTTTTGAAGAAACCTAGTTTAGACCGTAATGATTTGAACAATTTCCGCCCCATTGCTAATTTGTCTTTTATTGGTAAAGTTCTTGAGAAAGTGGTGGCTCGCCAACTCAGAGATCACCTCGATGAACACCAGTTGTTTCCTACTAGTCAGTCTGCCTATAGGCACTTTCATTCCACAGAAACCGCCCTATTGAAGGTACTCAATGACCTCCTCTTAGCAGTAGACAAAGGCCACGAAGCTGCTCTCCTGCTTTTAGATTATTCTGCTGCGTTTGACACTATCAATCATGTAAATCTTCCGAACAGATTAGAGTCCAACTTTGGTCTTACGGGAACAGTCTTGAGATGGATTGCATCTTACTTACATGACCGCCACCAGATGGTTAACGTTAACGGCGCACTTTCTCAGTCGCTCCCTCACAGACATGGTGTCCCCCAGGGGTCTGTGGTTGGTCCTTTACTATTTATTCTATACACAGCCCCTCTGTCTTCGGTAATCAACTCTCATGAAGATATTCTACATGTTATGTATGCCGACGATACTCAAATTTACACATTCATACAACCAAATACTCAAGTCGAAGCACTCTGCAAACTCAGAAGATGTGTTGAGGATATTAAGCAATGGTCATGTGATAATTATTTGAAATTGAATAGTGTTAAATCAGAATTTTTATATGTTCATTCTCAGTTTAGGCGAGGTGGTTCTCTCGCAGAATTTTCCCTCGAAGACAGTACTATACCCACCTCTCAGTCCGTCAGAGATCTCGGAGTTATTGTAGATAAGCACCTGGATTTTCAACAACACATTAAGAACTCATGTCTTTCTGCTGCTTGGGGTATTTGTAAAATTGGTAAAATCCGTAAGTTATTGGATCAGTCTTCCACTGAACGTCTCATTCACGCATTTGTTTCTTCCCACCTTGACTACTGCAATTCCCTTCTTGTTGGTCTCCCTGCTTCTAGTATTGCACCACTTTAAAGAATTCAAAACACAGCTGCTAGGCTTGTAACCCTTACAAAAAGATCTGACCACATTACTCCTTTTCTCCAATCCCTCCACTGGCTCCCCATACATCAACGTATCACCTTCAAAATCCTCCTTATCGTTTACAAGATATGTAATAATCTTGCTCCATCTTACCTTAGAGACTTAATTTCTTTCCGCTCCTCCGCTTCAACCCGTTCTCTTCGTTCTTCCTCCACTCTCCAACTATCACATGGTCCCCGCACCTGCACCCGCTATGGTGATAGGGCTTTTTCTGTTATTTCCACGTCTCTCTGGAATAAACTTCCTCTCCATATTCGTAATGCTGATAACGTTGATAAGTTCAAGTCATTGTTGAAAACTTATCTATTTTCTCAACTTTAGGTGTTGTTTTGCTGCTGCATGTTATATCATAATACGTATACTTACATAATGCTGTATTTTATTTTAATGTCATACTTTTTTTTTCTTCCGGATCGATGCGCTTAGAAACATCAGTATTAAGCGCTATATAAATGTTATTCATTATCATTATTATTTTTTTCCACAAATTTCATCTTCTGCAAATTTGTGAACAGTTTTAAACCCAAAATTATCCATTTTAAGCAAAAGAAAGAATGAAAAAAAAAGTCTGAAAATGTTTTTTTCATCTCATCGACCCGTCGTAATCGTGTTCGGGCGGGGCCGCAGGCTACGTTTTATAGCATAATGCATGCTAGCTTTATGGCTCATGTGCATAGGTATACCAGTGCGCTAGCTAGCTGCCAGCTACCGTACCGGCCGCGGCGCAGCGCGGCGCAGCACAGCGCAGCGCGACTGCCAAGACGGCTACTTTTGCAGCATCCGTTACCAGCTGTCATGGCACCAAAACTGTTTGGAAGGTACTTTTTTGGAGCTGTTTGCAAAATTAAACAAAGGCTGCGTTTATCACCTTCACCTGTTTGAAACGGCTTTCAAAAGCCGAGAAAAAGAGTTGATAAATGCACCCAAAGATAAACGTTATAAGTGTTTGTCAGTGAGTGTTTCTGCCTCGCCTACCGGGCCCTGGCAAGACGTAAATTTGAATGAATCCCTTGGAGTTTTGAGTGCATTAAACTTGCACCACATCCTGTACAAAGTTGAATTAGCACTCGAAGTACAGTCAACCTCGCGTAAGTCGACATAATCGGGACTGAGGAAAACACGCCGACTTACGCAAAAGTCGACATTTTGTCGACTTATAAATGAAAACTAATTTCCCCTATACAGAGTAAGATCACGATGCGGATCGCTACCGAAGTCTTACTCCTTTTGCCGCCAAAACATACCTACTGATATTAGCAACAATTATGTTTTAGTTCATGCATAAATCTCGCGCGGATTAGAAACGACAACGCACAATTCCCAAATCTCTAGAGAGATTTTGAGAGAGCGGGATCGGAAACCTGGGCCCGTTTCTAGTCACTGTACGTTTAGTATGATCCACATGTCGACGTTTTTAACATTCAATTTCAAACACAGTACAAAGTGTACTTTAATGTACTTTTTAATGGACATTGTACATGCTTAATTTGAATGCTCTTTTTATGACCTTGTTTGCCCAAATCCGAATTTGAATACTCAGAAAGTGCTGCACGCAAATCTCTCGTTTGAAGAGGCTACACCCCAGTAAATAATGCCAGTGAATATCTTGGCAATCAATGACTTAAAGTCAAAGATATAAAACACCTGTTTCTTGACCCTGGCCTAATCTAAGCATCAGTCATCGCCACAGCGCCACAGGAGGGGGGGGGGGCACCGCGAGAGGAGGAGATTGTTTTGGTTTTGGCATGGGCCATGTAGCTCCATGGTGCGTGTGTGTGTGCGTGTGTGTGTGTGAGTGTAGACATTCAGCGTATGCAGACAGAGCATGCCTGTACTGTAGTGACCGGAACTATTGTCATTCCATTTTGCTCTCCCCTTCTTCCTCCCCCATCTCTCCCCCCTCTCCCTCCCTCTCTCCCCCTCGCTCTCCCTCTCTCTCTCTCTCTCTCTCTCTCCCTCTCTCTCTCTTTCTCAATGATCCAGTCAGCAGGCTGATTGTAACCAGGGAGGTAGTCTCACCTCCCCGTTGTAACTCACTGCCAAATAGCACATTGTCAGCACCGGCAAACTGGCAATGCTCTCCTTCTTATTCCTGTATTTTCGTTATTTACGGGTCAATTTTTTTCGTTCGAAATGTAAAATGGATGACCATAGAATTTCTCAGTAGAATATAAAATTGAAAACTTTAGAAAGGATAGAGAAAATTGAGTTCACTTTGAATGGTCTGCCACAGGCAGATATCCTTATCATGCTCTTACGTAATACGACAGCTGCTTTCTCAGCGATCCAGTCAGCAGGCTGATTGTAACCAGGGAGTAGTCTCACCTCCCCGTTGTAACTCACTGCCAAATAGCACCGGCAAACTGGCAATGCTCTCCTTCTTATTCCTGTATTTTCGTTATTTACGGGTCAATTTTTTTCGTTCGAAATGTAAAATGGATGACCATAGAATTTCTCAATAGAATATAAAATTGAAAACTTTAGAAAGGATAGAGAAAATTGAGTTCACTTTGAATGGTCTGCCACAGGCAGATATCCTTATCATGCTCTTACGTAATACGACAGCTGCTGGAGTCATCAAACCCTGGCTTGGCCTCCAGGTTTGTCACGCCGAGCAGAAAGTTGATTTGCAATGGACAAGTACTTCGACTCCCAACTCTCAAACGACAAATAAACGCACCCCACTGTGGAAAAATTCGGCTGGGGTCTCGCCTCAAACGAGAGATTGACGGCATGGGCGACAGGTGAAAACGAAGTTTAATACGAAGTTGAATAACCATAGCCGAAAATGTATGTTATTCAATGAAATAAAATGCTCAAATGCGAAATCTGTTGTTAAATTAGTCAATTTTAAATGAAGGAAAACGATTTTGAATAACCGTATTTTAATGCCTGAGCAAATTTGACGAAAATGAATGCTAATATGAAATTAAAAGACAAATCAATGAAATCGGCCGGAAAAACCTATGAATCACTATCATTTAATAAACAACTATAAACGTGGAATTGGACGTTAACTTTTACCAACAACTTCAATAATTGGAATAAATTTTTAAATCACATAAATCTCGATGTGTTTCACATAATTATGAAAAATACGATTTTAATTGCACGTAAAATCACTCACCTTTAACTACGCGTATGACTAGGTCTATCTTTCATCAGCTAATTTCACTCAAAGGAATAAAGACGAGTTATGATCCAACGACAAATGTAATCTCCAATGTGTACAATCATCCTCCCCCTCCCACTCACACACATACATACATGGAGATATACGAGTTGCAAAGAATATTTCCCGCTTTTGATCCTTAATAGTTCAAAAACTATACAACAGATAACACTGTTATTGATAGGAATAATACCTGAATAATGTACAATTAAGGTTGAGGTTATTTTGAATATGAAAGCATGGATCAGTTTAATTAAATCCATGATTAATTTAAAGTTCCATATTTTGGTCAAATGTAAACACTCTGTGCGAAATTGAACTTTACACAGGAAGCAATGGTGTGTATGTGAGTGTGTGTTTACAATGACCTTGAACAATAGACATGCATACCAAGAATACCACCTTTTCAGAGCTCTGCTGACTAGGCTTCTGGTCTCTTGCTCCAAGGCACATGAATGCTTTATTAATGATTCTTGATGGATTTGCTGAGTCTCAACGAAACACATACGACACCCCCATATGTAACATGGAAGATTCGTAAGTTGTATTCTTAGGAGAGTTGGAAAGACCCGTTTTTTAGGACGTGACGGCAGATGCTGGTGTCATTCCACATGCTGGCACCATCCATTTCCACAAGCACACAACTGATTTCTTCTCATCTTTCGTCACTTTAGGTGAGCAGCTTCATACTTTTTATTTCATACTTTTGAGAAACAGCAATAAATGTTAAACATTAAAGATAATGTTCTTCGATGTTGATATGCATCCATGATGTCATCTTATATTATCGAAGTATACACTAAAATCAAATTGTAAGAGGTGAAAAAAAAAGTTGATGGTGATTGTAAGTTTGTGGTTGTACTGTATATGCCTATATATCTACAAGGGCGTCATGGTTTACCACAATGTAAGGGATTATCATTCACACCCTGTGTCAATATAGTTATAAATTATGTACTTTTGCAGGTGTTGGAATTATTCAACATTAGAGTACAGGTATTAGCAGATCAAAGCTGTTTTGATTACCGCTATGGGGTAAGACGAAACGCCGAAAAAAAGTGCGATAGCAAACTCGCTTGAGCCAGAAATGCGTTTCCGTAGAGTTAACAAAATGCAACAACTCGAGAAACGCGATCCGAAAGGAGTTAGCAAACACGTTTTGGTACTGGGCATTAAAACGCATTTCAAACATGATAAACGCAGTCTTCTTAAGCCCCCTAGAGCTGTTTGAACAGACAACAAAATTCCTCGCCTTTGGCAATAAAACGACAGGAGAGAGCGAGTGGTATATTGTTGTAACAGACACGCATCAAAAGCCGCCTTCTTTTTTCACGAAGAGGGTGGCTCCACTGATCATGGTCCAGGTGCCAAAACCAGATTTTGGGCCGAGCCTTCTTTTACCCAATATTTTTTATGGCTTTTCCCTATTTCGGACGTGCTCTATCCGAATCTGGATGATGCAACTCTTGCATCCTTAAGAGTTCTGGGATATTCAAGATGGCCGCCAAAATGGCCTCTAAAACCATATATTCACATGTACTTTCTTCTAAATGGTGAAAATTTCAAGACAATCAAATTAATGGTTTTGCCATCCCAGAAAGTTTTGTAAAATTCAAGATGGTAGCTGAAATGGTCCTCCAAAATTAAAATTCCAATTTAGATATTTCCTTGCAAATGGTTAAAACTTGAAAATAGTTTGATGGTTTTGCGATTTTTCGATTTTTCGAGTTTAATGATTCCAGGCTAGCATGCCTGTATGCACAGTGACGGGGCATTAAGCTGCACATTACTTGACTATAAGACCGTTCTGAAGCAAATAATTTTCATACAACAATAGATACATAATGTACTCTTAAATGAATCCAACAAGAATTGATCCATCAATCATCCCCCATCATTCCCTCTGATTCCCACTGATCAGTTACTAGCCATCCCCTTTAAAAGAAGATTAAAGTGCTTTTAAACGCAATTTCATGATCCCATAGAATTAAACTGGCCTGTCTTCACTCTAAAAACGCAAATGTTGAATCAACATTTAAAAGGGCCGAGGAGTGACAGCATTTTTGAAGTGTTGCATCCAACTTTTAAGATAGCATTCTAATGTTGAATCTAGCAGGAAAACCAACACTTTGAAAATGCTGTCACTCCTCGGCCCTTTTAAATGCTAATTCAACATTTGTGTTTTTAGAGTGTTGATTCCCTTTCGATGAACTTGCATTACAAATGATCCTATCAGGTATTTTCTTGTCCCTGTTGCCACTAAAACACTAGCAGGGTAGATTCAATTTCATTTATATTACTTCTGCATTTGTTTCTCCATATTTCCGTGTTCTTTTCACGCATCCCATTACTTTTTCGATAAACTTTTGTCGAGAATTGCTGGATCTGTAATGTTTTTCTGTCCGTTGTATCGTCTTCCTGTCATATCAGTCTTGTCACATTCTATATGTCTTGCCTCTTAGTCTCCCTGTATTAGCTTTGTTGTTGTCCGAGTCTCGTTTAATACTTATTCGCGTGTGTATGTGTGTCTCTCAGTTACTCTGTTTCTTAGTGGGCTTACAGACCTTTTCCAGACTTTTTCCCTTTGTACATCAACTTATTTCTCTTTTTGACATTCTGTACCTGAGGGGACCATATTCTACAAGCTTTGTCTTTTTAGTGGCTCCCTCCATCTTATTATAATTTCATCGTTATCACTTCAGTTCTCATGACAATGTATTCTTACTACATGGTTCCAGAACTATGTTCTTCTCAGTTTACTTTGTTTTGCTCTGTTACCAAGGAAAGTGAAATGACTATGTTCTTTTCGAAAAAAATGAAATAGAATTTGAATTGAATTGAATAGGTACACAGCCACTGTAAACACGATCATCAAAGTCCTCCACTGGCAACATCTAAATAGTTTAGGTGAAGGTAGGCTGGTCGCTATAAAGGGTGCATTTCACGGGACAGGATGCACGAGATGATGAGAAAGCTTCTTCGTGACTCTGGGTTGACTATAATCCTTTCTCAGGCAGAGTCCTGAATTATCGGGACGTGCTCAGTTTGAACACAGTCACAATTAGCACCATATCAAGCGTACTGTATGCGGTATGCCTAACGGTAAAGGACATGTATGTCCTCCGGTGTTAGGCAAATAATACTCAATAGTCATGTCCAGGCACTTCAGAACGTTAATGGACCCTGAATTTGGTCATGAATTACGTATGACGGCTTACCCAATATCACTATGTAGGCCTACGTACCCCCTTCAATGACGATAAACCTGTGAAATATACCCTTTTGTGTCGTCTCTAGCAGGTATAATGGTACCAAATACAATAGTATAACCTCAGTGGTATTCTAGCTAACTATTTTTTGGACTATAGTTGGAAAAAAGTAACAAAATGATACTGCCCTTATTTTCGATAAGGGACTCACTATAACAATTATAATGTCAGATTTAATTGTATTATTTTCTGATGATCTCTATATCATATTTTCGAATTTACCTCCCTCAATCTTGAAAACACCTATATAGCAAACCATGAGCTGAAAACAAATATCTTCAACGATACAAAAATCCTACATTCAATCAAGATAACTTGCTTCAATCCCAAAATACCACAAGAAATTGATAGTTTATAACAGAGTAACACAGCATTGTGTATGATGATATGGGGAAATAGAAAGATCAAAATACATGTTTATGTATTTTACATGGATTAAGTTGTCTTGGCAGAAATCCAGCAATCTCTCAATGTGTGTGTGTGTGTTTTTTTTTTTTTCCATATTTTCCTTCTCCCATGCCATCACGAGTAAATATGGAATTTGTTGATCAAAGGTATTGGTGCATTGAGATGTCTGAAAATGCGAGGCTCCATTGCAGGTGGCGGTGATTTGTTTTTCAACTTTGACTGACATACTGAAAATAACAGACTGAACACACCGAGATGCCCCTTGAAATGTTTTGAAAAGTTTCTGCTTGATTCCACACGAGCGGAAGATTATAAATTGATTTTCCTCTGTCATCGTGATCATCTCGTGTGAAATGAAGCATTCTTGCTCTTCATAAGACAGCGTGTCAGTTTAATACGGTTGGTGCTCTACAATACACTCCAACCCAACTCCACCTTGAGACATCGGTATAGGTGTTGTGGCGAAGCGAGAATTTTCTAGTCTTTTGTATGTCCACTAACAAATAAATTTACCAGTAGACCTATTCGCACATGTTATTTACATTTCCCGTCACATTCTTTTAACATTGGGATTTTATGTTCAAATGTTGCCTGCGAATAAATTTAACAACAACCTTCCAACACGTCATATGTTTAAAAGAAACCATTTGGTGATAGATCTCACTCAGGAGAGTGATTTAAACTTATTAACGTACTCGAACAGATTTCGCTAAAGATACAAGTATGTTTGCAAGAATAGTTGAATATTAGAATGATTTGCCTCTTAATAGGTCAGACTTCATCTCCTCAAACGTCTTCTATGAGTAAAATTAAATTAAAGTCATCCCCTTTTTAATGATTACTCTCTTGCATATATATATATATATATATATATATATATATATATATATATATATATATATATATAAATAAGGTGACGAAGTATTAAGGGTAGTAGTGCCTTTCAGTCCAACAGTGCTGTTTATTCAAACCAAATTTTCGACGCATATACACGACTTCTTCAGGATCGACATGAACAATTATGAAAATCACGAATTTCATAATTGTCCATGTCGACCCTTACAGATCTCAAATGATAATCACTCCGGTTTCGTGGAGACATACATATATTGTACGTATTCTAGCAGGTCAATCATGATATGATATGAGGTATTTGTAATGTATAATGTAGTGAGTTAAATCTCTCTTACGTACTGCCCTTATATGGTCTACTTTGGGTTCGACAATCACTCAAATCCTAGTTATTATTTTATTGGCCAAAATATGGCATAGAAATAATTGTTTTTTAAAGATATATCAGTATAATCAGGACAATATATCTACATGAAATGTATCGCATCTGTCACTTGCTGCCTGTTGCCAACGTAAGGCGGTACAGGTTTGACAGATTTACGAGTGCATTATATACATTGTGATTATTATTTCTTTAACGGGGACATGATGACGTGCACTTCACAAATTCTTGTTAATTTTCCTAAAGAGTACACCTAAACAGGGGCCGCGGAACTGTGTGTGTGTGTGTGTGTGTGTGTGTGTGTGTGTGTCGGGGGGGGGGGGGGGGTTTGCGGGACCCTTATTTGGGCTAGAGTCATGACCACCCCCCCCCCCCCCCCTTCGACGTTTCATAGGAGGAATTTCAAAGCGCCAGCTTCGGGGATTCACGGTGTTGTTGGTTTTTTATTATTTCTTTTATGTCTTTGCCCTTTTCCGAGTTTTTTTTTTCTTTCATTCTTTGGCAAAGAGCCCCCCCCCCCCTCCCCGCCCCTGCTGAAGACTTGGATTACTGTTTACATGAATTGGTTATTGCAAATGGACTTCGTCACACGGCAGGTTTTCGCAATGTGAGGAACCTTGTCTAACAGGTAGTGTTATGCATAATATTTGGATGTGTTTGTAAGCCAACTTAGTTCGTACTTAATTTCGTATTAAAGCATGTCATCAGAAGCCCATCTCCTTGCCGACATTTCACGTAATCTAACTGGGACGGATATTTTTTTTTATGACCATACTATTGTTTGGTACTTTTCTATAAGGACAATTTGTTTTCTGGAATGAACATGTTTTTTTTTTTTTTTTCCTCACTGTCAGTGTAGTTGCATGCATTGTATTCCTGCCTAATGGATTTTTCCATTCTCCATTGCCCTTTTGTCCCCTTATACTGCACGCCTGTAATGTCTCATGTCTTTCTCGTTATTGTTATGTAAGTCCGTGTTCACGTTTCCCATATTTATGTCTCTGACCCCGTTTACAGTGCGAGGCTCGGCCGCGGCTCGGCCGCGGCCGTGCCCAGCCCCGCTTCAGTGTAAACTCACAAAAGGCCAAATGCGAGGCCAAAATTGGCCTCGCATTTGGCCTCGCTCTGGAGGTGGTCTCGGCCGCGGCCGAGCCGCGGCCGAGCCCGGCCTTTTCTTGGTGTAAACGCAAACTGGGCCAAATGCGCGGCCAATTGCGCGGCCAATTTTAGTCTGGCTTCCAAACCCTCTGCCTGTATCTTTCGCTATTCAGGATATTAACCCCCTCAACGTCGAAAACTAGTATAGTTTAAGGTGGTTTTGTCCTGCAAAGGATTCTTTCCTTCGGCAAAGGCCTTTGCCCGAACGGCGACTTCGTCGCCACGGAATTTATTTGGCAAAGGGTCTGAAAACCAGACAATACCAAATTGCATTTGTTCACAAGCAGAGCGCCACAACGACAAAATATTGAAAGGTTTGAATCAAAAGCGCGGCCGAGCCCAGCAGTGTAAACGGACAAAATTGCGAGGCTCGGCCGCGCAATTGAGGCCGGACTCGGCCGCGGCCGAGCCGCGGCCGAGCCCGGCGTTTACACCAAGAAAAGGCCGGGCTCGGCCGCGGCTCGGCCGCGGCCGAGACCACCTCCAGAGCGAGGCCAAATGCGAGGCCAATTTTGGCCTCGCATTTGGCCTTTTGCGCGTTTACACTGAAGCGGGGCTGGGCTCGGCCGCGGCTCGGCCGCGGCCGAGCCTCGCACTGTAAACGGGGTCTAAGTCTATGTCTCTACCCTTGCCCGTTACATGGTTTGTGCCGAAAGGGTGGGTTGGGTGGTGGCGCGTCGCGTTAATGGGAACACCACCCTTCGTCCAAAGCCCCCCCCCCCCCCGGTTTTGCCGAAAGGGTGCATTGGGAGCGTTGGGTCGCGTCGCGTTGACTGGAACCCCACCCTTCGTCCAAATTTCCCCCCCCCCCCCCCGGTTTTGCCGAAAGGGTGCGTTGGTACTTTTTCTCATGTAATATTAAAAGACGAGTTTTGAATTTATATTTAACCTTCAAACAACCATTTCAAAGAGGCTATCGTCCGGATCGGTTTACACTCTATTACCACTTGGTCTACAGCCAGTTGGTCTAATAGACTGTTTAATATCAGTTGGTCTAATAACCAGTTGCTCTAGTCATCATTTCGTCCAATTACTGTTTGGTCTAATTGTTATTTGGTTTAATTACTATTTGGTCTACAGTCAATTCGTCTAATAATAGCCATTTGGTCTATTTTTGGTCTAACACCAATTTATATCATCAAATACCGATTTGGTCTATTATGAGTTGGTCTAATTCCATTTCGTCTAATCATCAAATGGTCTAAAATAAAATCAAATTTGTCCAATATAAATTTGGTGTACACATCATTAATTTTGGTCCATTGTATGCCCAGTTGGTCTAGCCTCTGTCTATCATCATTTAGTCTAGTCTACACCCATTTAGTCTAATAACCATTGATCTTATTGTCATTTGGTCTAATAGCCAGCCTCCTGGTCTAATCAGGTACCATTTGGTCCAATCATCGTTTCGTCTATATGACCAACTGGGCTATCTTTTTTTTTTTTTTTTGGGGGGGGGGGTGGGCCCTTTTTATTGATGTGTACACCAAATTTATATTGGACAAATTTGGTTTTATTTTAGACCATTTGATGATTAGACGAAATGGAATTAGACTAACTCATAATAGACCAAAAATAGACCAAATGGCTATTATTAGACGAATTGACTGTAGACCAAATAGTAATTAAACCAAATAACAATTAGACCAAACAGTAATTGGACGAAAGGATGACTAGACTAACTGGTTATTAGACCAACTCTAACTCTAAACCTAACCCTAATGTACTAATCCTATTCCTGACCCTAACCCTGATCTTTACTCTTACCTTTTCACTAAGCAATATTCATTTGGAGGGGGTAATTGTCCTGATACGAATATTATTTGTTACTTATATTTTGATTGACTTTTTAGCGATGCGCCCCAGCATGATATTGTCGCATTATTATTTTTGCTTACATTGATTCCTGGACATAAATACCAGTGAACTTAAACCTAAAAAAAGAACTTACAAGTATCTCTTTAGCTTGCAGCGTTGACGAGACGATCAATAAGTATTTTGATGACAATTTATCAATCAATAGTCTGACATTGATATATTTGGTGACACAGGGCTGCAGTTTGTGCACTACGAGCCCCATATAACAAGACAATAGCAATGGAAAGCAACAAAAGGCGTGGAGAAACCAGCGGGGACAGATATGTCGGACAGGCTGTGACTACTCAACCAGCGAGAAATTCATATCCTCAGGTATGATCTGCCATGAGTGCATTTTGTTCGGAAGGGGTGAGAGAGAGAGAGAGAGAGAGAGAGGAAAAAAAAGAAACTGGCAACAGATCATTACATAATTTCGTGATAAGTTGCAATTTTGTTTGATTTTGTTTGATTCGCTTTAGGTAAGTAATTATGTGAATATTATTTGTCAGTTATTGCTTAAAGGGGATGGCTAGTAACTGATCAGTGTGAATCAATGGGAATGCTGGGGGATGATTGTTCCAATAATTGTGGGATTCATTTAAGAGTAAATTATGTATCTATATTGTTGTGTGAAAATTATTTGCTTCAGAATGGTCTCATATTCAAGTAATGTGCTGTTTAATGTTTCCAGGCTAGCATGCCTCTACAGTGACTTGGCACGTCATGTGCTGTCATAATATGCGGATCATCTAAGGTGACCTCCGGGTAGTCAAAATTATGACACGGCCTTAATGCTCGAATTCTCGTCATATTTCTGCGCAAAACTAACGCTTAATTTCCCATTTGAATTTATGTACAAAACTAACGCTAAAGTGACTTTTTTTTTCACAAGACGAGTGCTGAAATTCCATGTTAATTGATGATGTCATAAATTCGGCTTAGTGATAGCACAGACTGGATTTTTTTTTTTGATATCACAAAATGGATTTCTTAATATCATGAATGTAAATAATACTTATATCGAATTGAATTTGTGATATCAAAAATACGTTTACGTGATTAACTACTGGGTATTCCTGATATCACAAATTGACTTTGTGATATCAGAAATTTGATTTTATGATATCACAAAATGTAATCTGGGATATCAGAAAATATTTTAGATAGTAAAAGAGCCTTGCCATACAGTCCCTCCAGACGCGATTGTTGTTGTAACGCTATTCGTTTCGATTCAGACATAAAGTGAAAATAAGCCCAGAAAGCGTTGTCTATTGAAAGGCGAAGTCAAGCGGGAAATGTTGCATTACATTACAAGAGGTCATGTACACATTCAGAACGACTAGGGAAACTCCCAACGTTGTCTTTTAGGGGACACAGACAACGGTGTAGCCAGGATTTGATCCGGGGGGGGGGGGCGGTTAGTCTGCGAGGGAGCGAAGCGACCGAGCCCGAGCGAGCGGAGCGACAAGGGGGGGGGGGGGAGGTGTGGGGGGGGGGTGTCTCCCCTCCCACGGTAAGAACTTTTTGCATTTTCATGTTGTAAATGGTGCAATTTGATGCATGTTTTTGCGCGTTTTATCGAATTGAAACAGTCCCACTTGTTTAAGGTAGCAATTTTCATGTCGATTATCATTTGAACAATTTGGCTTTAAAATATGGTATCATTTAAATCAATGTCTTGCATTAATTTTTACACTGAATATCATGAACGCGACTGAACCTGAGCGAGCGGAGCGAGAGGGGGAGGTGGGGGGGGGGGAGAGGTTGTGGGAGGGGGGGGGCGGTGTCCCCTTCCCACGGTGAGAACTTTTTTGCATTTTTATGTTGTAAATGGTGCAATTTGATGCATGTTTTTGCGCGCTTTATCGACGTGAAACAGTCCCACTTGTTTAAGGTAGCAGTATATTTTGATGTAGATTATTATTGAACAATTTTCCTATAAAATGGTATGATTTAAATACACTTCTTGTATTAATTCTCTTCACTGAATATCATGAACGCGACTGAGCCCGAGCGAGCGGGGAGGGGAGGGTGTGGGAGGGGGGGGGGATGTCCCCCCTCCCACGGTGAGATCTTTTTGCATTTTGATGTTGCAAATGGTGCAATTTGATGCATGTTTTTGCGTGTTTTAACGAGTTGAAACAGTCCCACTTGTTTAAGGTTGCAGTACATTCTAGTGTAGATTATTATTGCACAATTTGCCTATGATATATATAAAATGGTATCACTTAAATAAACTTTTTGTATTAATTCTTACTCTGAATATCATGAACGCGACTGAGCCAGAGCGAGCGGAGCGAGCGAGGGGGACGGGGAGGATGTGGTAGGGGGGTGTCCCCCTCCCACGGTGAGAACTTTTTGCATTTTGATGTTGCAAATGGTGCAATTTGATGCATGTTTTTGCTTGTTTTTGCGTGTTTTATCGACTTGAAACAGTCCCACTTGTTTGAGGTAGCAATACAATATTTTCATGTCGATTATTATTGAACATTGTGGCTATAAAATGGTATTAGTTAAATAAACGTCTTGTATTAATTCTTACAATGAATATCATGAACGCTTTCTGCTCAGCAATCAAACAGAAAGAGCATGCACACGAGGGTGTAGATATAGGGGCATTTCCCCTCCAACACGAAGGCGATTTTGCATTTTCAGACCTTAAATTCAGCGATCTGGTGCAAATTTTTGGTGCAATACTTTTTCGTCGAAGTGTTAAAATCACGGAATTTTAGCTCCGAATGTGCATCATCTGTGTGTATCATCTAGTGAGGAAGAGCTTAGGGGAAGGGGGATTCCCCCCTCCCGCTCGGCGGAGCTTTTGCGTTTTAAGAATTGAAATAAGGCGATCTGGAGCACACTTTTTGTGGAAAATTCGGAAATTGTCCTTCCCCAAAATGTATTAAGTCTAAAGTGGGTAACAAGCAATGGAAGGGTGGCAAGATACCCCTCCCATATTCAAGGGAGCCTTTTTTCAGTTTTGCTGAAGCTTTTTGAACTGAAATTCAACAATCTGGCGCACACTTTTGTTGGAATATCTGGAAATTTTTCAATCAGAAGAGAAGTGTAGCAAGCCTGTGGAAGGAGATTCTGTATAATTTTCTGATTGCAGTTAAACGTTTTGGTACACACATTTTGTGTCATATTTGGAAAACTGTTTATGTTCAAAGCGTAGCCACAGTCTACTTCTATGCATGGGGGGGGGGGGGGAGGGGCGGGCGAGCAGGAAGAAGGCGTGGGCGAGTGTTATCTCCACCCTTCCCTTACGATGGAGCTTTTGCCTTTTTAAGGTTGAAATTGAGATATCTCCTATACGCATATTTGATGGCATATTTGGGAAGTCATTAAAAAAAAAACTGATGTGGGGAGGGGACTGAGGGAGGAAAGGGTCGATTAAAACGGGGAATTCCCCTTGTACATGAGGGAACTTTGAGTTTTCGGAATAATATAAGTGATAAGTCTTGTGCACTCAGAATTATTCATAATTTCGTGTAAATCTAAAAAGTGTACTAAGGGTAGGGAAAGAGGCACAGAGGGGAGGGTTTGGGAGGGGGATACCCCCTCCAAGCACGAGAAATTGTGCATAATTTGAATTGAAATTCAACGATCTGGTGTACACTTTGAGTGAAATGTTCATAAAATTATGATCTTATTTGATGAAAGGTTGAAAAGGAGACCCGCTTCATGTGCATGCATACAGTATGCACGCATTCTTTTTTTTTCCGCCTCGCAAATCCCCGGTCCAAATCTTAGGGGGGGGGGCGACCGCCCCCATCCCCCCCCCCCCCTGGCTACGCCAGTGGACACAGAATAGACATGATCCAGACTTTTAAGATCTGAAATGGCCTTGACGACTTGTATAGCCCAGATTTCTTCAGCAACATTCCTATTCAAGGACGAGAAGTCACATTCTTAAGCTCAGAAAACTTCACACAAACTCAAAATCATGACAAAGGGATTTGTCTCATCGTGTAGTCAAAGTCTAGAACAGCGTAATACTGCATAGAAGCCATCAATAGCAACCGTGTAAACCCCTTCAAATCAAAATTAGAGAAGGCATGGAAACATACATTCAACCGTGTCCCATAATGTTCTAGCCCTTTGCATGTGAATAGTAGCGCCAAAAGAACAAAAAAAAAGAGGAATGTTTGCAAGACCGAAGAGGATGCACAGAGGTAAATAAGTTTCAGGCCCTACTTTATGCCCAACCCTAACAAAAAAGTCCTGTGGTACTCCCTGTGGTACTTGTCGGTACCACACAATGTACCACACACTTGTAATGTTACCACAGGAACTGTGTGGTACTGTACCACAGGCTTGTAGGGTACTCCCTGTAGTACTTGTCAGTACCACACAATGTACCACATAAATAAATGTTACCACAGGAACTGTGTGGTACTGTTTTACAGGCTCATGTGGTACTCCCTGTGGTACTGGTTGGTACCACACAATGTACCACACAAATATGTGTTAACACAGAAACTGTGTGGTACTGTGTCACAGGCTCGTGTGGTACTCTGGGATGTACCACAGGGCAGTACCACAGGACAATACCACAGGAAAGTACCACAGGACAGTACCACAAGACAGTATACACACAAATTGTCCGGTGGTATTTTGGGACGTATACCACACGACAGTACTACAGGACAGTACCACATGAATTGTCCTTTGGTATTTTGGGACGTACCACAGGAGAGTACAACAGGAAAGTACCACAGGATAGTACCACAGGACAGTACCACAGGACAGTACCACAGGAAAGTACCACAGGATAGTACCACACGACAGTACCACAGGAATTGTTCTGTGGTATTTTGGGACTTACCACAGGATAGTACCACAGGACAGTACCTCACGACTTGTCCTGTGGTATTTTGGGACGTACCACAGGACAGTACCACAGAGCAGTACCACAGGACAGTACCACAGAGCAGTACCACAGGACAGTACCACAGCAAAGTACCACAGGATAGTACCGCAGGACAGTACCACACGACTTGTCCTGCGGTATTTTGGGACGTACCACAGGGCAGTACCACAGGACAGTACCACACGACTTCGTCCTGCGGTATTTTGGGACGTACCACAGGGCAGTACCACAGGATAGTACCACAGGACAGTACCACACGACTTGTCCTGTGGTATTTTGGGACTTACCACAGGACAGTACCACAGGGCAGTACCACAGGAAAGTACCACAGGACAGTACCACACGACTTGTCCTGTGGTATTTTGGGACATACCACAGGACAGTACCACAGGAATTGTCCTGTGGTATTTTGGGACGTACCACAGGACAGTACCACAGTACAGTACCACAGGATATTACCACAGGACAGTACCCCATGACTTGTCCTGTGGTATTTTGGGACGTACCACAGGACAGTACCACAGAGCAGTACCACAGGACAGTACCACAGAGCAGTACCACAGGACAGTACCACAGCAAAGTACCACAGGATAGTACCGCAGGACAGTACCACACGACTTGTCCTGCGGTATTTTGGGACGTACCACAGGGCAGTACCACAGGACAGTACCACACGACTTCGTCCTGCGGTATTTTGGGACGTACCACAGGGCAGTACCACAGGATAGTACCACAGGACAGTACCACACGACTTGTCCTGTGGTATTTTGGGACGTACCACAGGACAGTACCACAGGGCAGTACCACAGGAAAGTACCACAGGACAGTACCACACGACTTGTCCTGTGGTATTTTGGGACATACCACAGGACAGTACCACAGGAATTGTCCTGTGGTATTTTGGGACGTACCACAGGACAGTACCACAGTACAGTACCACAGGATATTACCACAGGACAGTACCCCATGACTTGTCCTGTGGTATTTTGGGACGTACCACAGGACAGTACCACAGGGCAGTACCACAGAGCAGTACCACAGGACAGTACCACAGGATAGTACCACAGGACAGTACCACACAACTTGTCCTGCGGTATTTTGGGACGTACCACAGGGCAGTACCACAGGAAAGTACCACAGGATAGTACCACAGGACAGTCCCACACGACTTGTCCTGCGGTATTTTGGGACGTACCACAGGGCAGTACCACAGGACAGTACCACAGGAAAGTACCACAGGATAGTATAACAGGACAGTACCACACGACTTGTCCTGTGGTATTTTGGGACGTACCACAGGGCAGTACCACAGGGCAGTACCACAGGGCAGTACCACAGGAAAGTACCACAGGACAGTACCACACGACTTGTCCTGTGGTATTTTGGGACATACCACAGGACAGTACCACAGGGCAGTACCACAGGATATTACCACAGGACAGTACCTCACGACTTGTCCTGTGGTATTTTGGGACGTACCACAGGACAGTACCACAGTACAGTACAACAGGATATTACCACAGGACAGTACCACAGGACAGTACCACACGACTTGTCCTGTGGTATTTTGGGACGTACCACAGGGCAGTACCACAGGATGTATAGTACCACAGGACAGTACCACACGACTTGTCCTGTGGTATTTTGGGACGTACCACAGGACAGTACCACAGGGCAGTACCACAGGACAGTACCACAGGAAAGTACCACAGGATAGTACCACAGGACAGTACCACATGACTTGTCCTGTGGTATTTTGGGACGTACCACAGGACAGTACCACACGAATTGTCCTGTGGAATTTTGGGACGTACCACAGGACAGTACGACAGGAATTCCTGTGGTAATTTTCGATGTATACCACAGGAGAGTACCACAGGAACTGTCCAAAATCCCACAGGAAAATCATAATATGGTGCTATTCCACACAGAAGTACCACACAGCAAATTAGATTCGAAAGTACCACAGAAAAATGCTACAGGATATTCTTTTTTTTTTCTTAACATTTTATACCAGAGGACTATCACATCAGGAGAATATCAAACAGCAGTACCACACAGGAGTACCACACAGGAAAATTGTAAGGCAGAATCAACTGAAATTTATAACAAAAATACAAACAAAAAAGCACATATTAATATTCCTCAATTAATTGATAGATGAGTTATGCTGTTAATTATAACAATTGATTTGCCATTACTTATCCTGTCCTATACTCCTACAGTATTACCTATTTAGTGAAAGTGCTGATGTAAAGCATGAAAAATTTCATAAGGACTTCTGTGGTACTCCTGTGGTACTCCTGTGGTACTCCTGTGGTACAAATTTTTACATAGCTCATGAATATTCATAAAAAGCACTCTAGATTTTAGAAAATACATATATGACTTAAAAAGTCAAAGTATTAATGATGGAACTTACTTTGAACTTTATGAAAGATTGTCAAATTATGTTATGTTAATCCCAATATCATAGATATTGTTATGAATGTGTAATTTCATATCTTGATAATAAAGTATAATCGAGTTAGTAACCATGCCTTAATGCTTTACGGATAGACGGCCTTATATATATGTACTGATACGGTCGATGGCTACCTAGGAATAGAATATGACTATATAGATCTATTATAGGACTAGATTGGCACTTGGCCATTAGACTCTCGTTTGAGGTTATATGTTAGGAGTAGGATAGGTTATTAAGTAGAGCCATGTTTGTCCTGAAATCCATCACTCACCTATCAGGAATATTCCTTGATATGTGGCTAAAATTCTCCCAGATTTTTTTTTTTCGATCTATCCTGTGTGGTACTCTCCTGTGGTACCATGGAAATGCTGTGTGGTACTGCCCCGTGGTAATGCTGTGTGGTATTGATCGACCTGTGGTACTGTCCCAAAATACCATAGGACAGTTCCTGTGGTACTGTTCTGTGGTACTGGTCCTGTGGTACTGCCCTGTGGTACGTCCCAAAATACCACAGGAATTCCTGTGGTACTGCCCTGTGGTACGTCCCAAAATACCACAGGAATTCCTGTGGTACTGTCCTGTGGTACTGTTCTGTGGTACCGGTCCTGTGGTACTTTCCTGTGGTACTGCCCTGTGGTACGTCCCAAAATACCACAGGAATTCCTGTGGTACTGTCCTGTGGTATGTCCCAAAATACCACAGGACAATTCCTGTGGTACTGTCCTGTGGTACTGTCCTGTGGTACTTTCCTGTGGTACTGTCCTGTGGTACCGTCCTGTGGTAATTACCACAGGAGTACCACAGGACTTTTTCGTAAGGGAACATCAAGGTAAATTGGGGTAACTTAAAAGTAGTGTCAGCAGAGTCCATGTACATGCACAATGTACACATAAGACATTAGTCAATGTAAAATCTGGATGAACTGGAGCCGACATGGGATTTTTTCTTTTTAACTGGTAGAGGGAAAGCAGAAAAGTGAAAACCCTGATGAAAAAATGTCTATTATTTAGCGGGTATACTGCATGCGTATTTGTATGTATTCATGAGATTATGTTTTCAGCAATCAATAATTTTTGTGTGTTTGTTTTCTTATTAACAAGGAGCAGGCCGGGGGCAACTACGGTCAGGATGACTATCCTATTGTGACAAAAGAGCCTGCATATTGTAAAGGATCCTGCTGTGGTGAGGCTCTTCTCTCTGCTAAAGCCGGAACTGGGTAGGTGAAGAAGGAATTCAATCCCGATGTCTCCATCGAGTGTAAGGGAACCGCCTTGGGATGCGACATGTCTTTAATAGACGACTGCGCGATTGCCCTAGGCTGCCAATCGGAGGTCTGCGCCACAAAGTTCGTTTGCGGCCTTCTTGCTCTAACACTTGGTCTAGCGTTTAACACTAGGTGCCTGTATAACGAAGATGAAGTCGAGTTACAAGTGATGGGAACTGGGATCGATTCGTCGTCTGGGCTGGCTCTGTGTGTCCTGGGATCCAAATTAGGCATTCATAACAAGGAAAAGGCGAATAAGTAAAAGAAAAGGAAGAAGGCAGAGCAGAGGGAAAGGGTAAATCAGGGTTCCATTTCATTAAAAAATGACACGATACCAACCTTACTGGAAAGGCAATTGTCATGGTATCGACAAGAATCCAGCTTCCTGATTGGCTGTTGCTATGGAAAGTTGTCATTCCAGTAAGAGTTGCTATCCTAGCATATTTTGTAAATTAGGGTCCTGAGGAAAAGTTGGGCAGAAGGGGAAAGGAGAGTTGAGGAAGGGAAAGAAAAGGAAGGGGAAGAAGAGGAAGGGAAAGAATATGAAGGGGAAGAAGAGGAAGGGAAGATGAGGAAAAGGAAGAGGAAGGAGGGGATGATGAGGAAGGGGAAGATGAGGAAGGGGATGATGATGAGGAAGTGGAAGAGGAGGAAAACGCAAAATAAAAAGAGGTGAAAACGCAGCATTCTGCATGATTTTACGCACCTTATTTTCTGATACAAAAAAAAAAACCCGATGTTTTATGTTCTTGATAGAAAATGAAATAAAATTGAATTGAATAAAAGTAAGTGGAAGAGGAAGAGGCTAAATAGGAGAAAACGATGAGAGTGACTGCAAAAGAGTACAAGACGGAGACACACCTGAAAACGAGAAAGAGCAAAATGCTGTTGTAAGAAATTAGCTTTCTGCGACTGGTAGATATTACAGCAAAAAGCTGAAGGAGCTGTGGTTTGGTGAAGCAATCATATGTGGTTATTGTGTATGCGGGTAGACTTTGACCCATTGGTGATTTTTGGATGGGCCTATAGGGCCATTTAGATTCGACTTCTGAGAAAAATGACGTTCATTTTCAAAATCATAGTTATCGCTTTCTTGATAGTCGTTGATATGATATAAGTTTAATCAATTCCAGGTGTGGCAACAATTTCTATGGTATTATAAATCATACATCAGTAGTTTTACCGTCCACATTACATCTCAGATTCGACCGTTGACAAAAGTGGTGGCCATTTTCAAGGTCGGCAACCATTTCGAGTAGTGTGTATACTGTAGTCTAGGGCGAAGAGCGAAGGGACGATCTTGGACAGGGCCTCATTATACAGCAAGAAGTCGACCTCACACTCTCAATCGCTCTCACGTCAACCATCACGACCAGCTCCAAATGCAGGATGATGAACAATTGGAATTGGAGAACATTCATTGGACCTTGCAGCATAACAGTCTTCAAATGACACTTCTTTGTCTTCACTTGCATCTTCCAAGGTGTGGATATACTCCCTGTAGGCAATCTGCTGATAATAGATGTACTGTGGCTCATTAGCTCGTCTTGTTCACGAAGGATACTTTCAGAAACGAATATGCTGCCCCAATGGTAAGCAACCATGGCCTGAACGAGTGTTCCAAAAGATCTCCAATAGCGCCGAGTTCGAGACTCACCCCCTCCACAACAACGCCGGTTATACGGGGCTGGATCCGTCGCCTTCGCTAAACCGCGGTTGGCCGGTCGAAGGACGTCGTTGTCGCCCTGACATACTTTTCAAGCGATTCGCGTTCGCCGTGTCCAAGGATGCAAGGCTGTCGCCATATATAGGGAAAAAATTATTAAAAATCAATGATGTAGTTTGGCAAAAAAACTGAATAGCTGTAGATATTGAGTATGAATTCCTCTACAAACTGCGTTTTGGTTGGGAGATGAAAGCTTTTCTGATGGAATTTGAGGGGACTATATTTCATTGGGTACGTGTACGGAAAATAGGTGATTTTTTGAGTGACAAGAACTCGTAGTCTTGCTTTGCGGACCCTTGGACAGAATTTGAACAGAAGAACCTGCCTTGCAAATTTGATGGATGACAGGGTATATCTCACTTATCCAGGTTAGTGAAGATGAAACACCTCATTTCTCCCAGCTATTTTACAGAATATTTTGAAAATTGAATTTTAACACACGTCTCTATGGGGAATTATTTACCCGTGTGAGCCCTATAAATGGAGGACGGCGATTCGCGAAGCAAAGTCAGTATCATGAAATTCCCCATTGATTAAATTCGATAAACCGGAACCACGAGTTTGGACTGAACCGAACTGAAGTCTGAACCGACATTGTGGTCAGGCATATGATTTGTTGTGGCAAGCCACACGCCCACGCCGTCCCATAGGCTAATAATGTGAGAAGTGTTTAGTTATTTAGTTACTTATATACATGTAGTTAGTTTATAAGCCAAAAAGAGTACTATTGAGAGTTATTAGTTTTGGAATTAGAAGGTTGATAGTATTTTATGCATGGAATACCAGTCATTTAATTCGGGAGATATGTGTAAGCTATGAGCTCAGAAGATTATTATATTGTATGACCGGATGTATGATTTGATTACGTGACTCCGCCTTAAAGGTATTAGCCCACATTTAATTTTGTAAACCTGCAGCAATTGGTCTCATAGTTAGCATGGAGTTTGGGTATGATTGCAGTAACACCTGTGCAAAATTTCGTTCCAATTAGTCCATTACTTTCATAAAAATAAATGAAAATGCACCGTAATCCGTATGCATGCGTATAACGCTCGCTAGCTCCGGTCCACGTACGTGTTACATGTACAATGTACGTAGCTATAGCCCGCGCTTGTAATTCGATTTTGGGTCGGGTTGACCCGATTTGAAAATTGATTTTAAAACGATGATTTTCTCTCTTTTATCGAATGGTATAGACAAAGAGCGACAGGTGAGGAACGTAAGGTACTGAAAATCCACCCTTCCGCTTTTTTTTTGGGACACCCGGTATATATGTTCGCCGGATTTTTGCGACTCATGAGATAATAGTTTGAGCCCGACACGCGATCCATACGGTGAATATTGCGTAAGCTCGGTGATCCATGTCAACAAAAGATACAGCTTTCACATTGGACGCGGGCCAGGAAAAAAAACAAACAGTGTGTGTGTGTGTGTGTGTGCGCGCGCGCCCAATGTGAAAGCTGTATTTTTGTTGACATGGATCAACGAGCTCACACAATTCACCGTACGGAACGCTCGTCGCACCCAAATTATTATCTCATAAGTCGCAAAAATTTGAAAATGACTGCATGCATTTACAGAAATTAGCGTGAACTAAAAGGTACTAAACCAAATTTAATGATTTTGGTATCATTGTCTTCTGCGGGAGATGTTCTTTCTAATGACGTCAAGAAATATAAAACTTTTAGAGCGCAAGGTACTGAAAACCCACCGTTCCGCTTTTTTGGGGACACCCGGTATATATAATCTTGGGACTTTTCACGTGTTGCACTTCGAATGTTGTAATTATAAGAAGAAAGAATCTCAAATACGCCATGGATCCATGAAGAAGTTTTTTATTACAAAATTTTCGGTCTGTCCCAGACCTTCGTCAGTGTATAGTGTATACTAAGACAATGATAAGTTTTTGCATGTATATATATATATATATATATATATATATGAATATATCTATACATATAATACATATGTCTAAATAAATATATCTATATAAATATAAAGTATGTATCTATATGTATATGTATATATATATACATGTATATATATATATATGTATATGTATATATATATATATATATATATATATATATATATATATATATAATATGTATGATTGTATGTCTGTTTATATATGTTGGAAGTGCCTCATTGTATTTGTATGTTTTTGATAAAAGGATTGTCTTGTATCGCAGCCTCAGAGTAAAGTAACGTACTGACCAAATTAAAGAAAATATTATTATGTCATGTCAACAGTACTCTCTAGATAAGTATAGCTCAGGCATAAATCTACAATTTGTCAGTGAATAGTACAAGCAAAGTTATTCTTATTCACCAAAGTTTCCATACTATCCATCATCCCTGTGTAACCCAATATGTAAATGCCCTAATTTTAGTTTCCTTAAAGAAAATATGGGCGTCATTAGATGTTCAAAGAGAATTGTAGTATCTTTTGTTTCTTTCTTTTGTCCACTTTACCTTTCTTCAACCATGACAAGGAAACAAGAGTTGTCTTGACTGTCCGCCAAAAAATGAAAATGTGGAAGAAACGAATATCGCACTATATTTCCGGGAGAACATCAACAATGTTGACATTTTATTTCAATAGAACATGAGCAGCACATAGCATCTGCAGCAGTGATACATGAAACATTTCAGAGTACAGTGTATTATTTCAATTGTTTTCAACATGCACGCATTTCGATTCAAATTACATCTTCAATCATTAAAAGTGCGTGTATATGTTACAAACCGTTTTGGATAATTTTTAGTATCGGATATTAAACGATTAACCTCATTGCCTTTTAACCTTATATTTCGTACTGGTGGATATATAACTTATACATTGAAACACATTATTCGCAGCTTTGTTCAACTTATCCAACTAGTTACGGTTAACTGCCGATAGCAGAACAGGGTAAAGAACATTGCAGAAACATTTATACAAAAATGAATACAACATGAACGTTTTTATTAATTTTCTCACCGGGAATGGCATCGCTCCTAGCCAAACTATTTTTCATGAGTTGATAGAGGAAATCAGTCTGGACGATATTTTCGTCTATCGGGGTTACCAACACAAATCATAAAACGGTAATGTTGCACACTTCTCGTGGAGCACATACGGGTTTATGTTTACAAATTTCCAAATGCAAGTGCATCCCTAAAACAACTGTACAAAGACGTACGATCTCCAAATTTGAAACTCTGCGTATAGTTTCAGATTTCAGATCAACAACAGCCTCGGTTTATTTCCTTGCTGTTCAAAGCGATCGATATGCGTATAATATCATGAGCCGAAAATGTTATATCAACGGAACATTCATAACCAGTGATGTACCGCTAAGCAGGATCTGTGGAAGGGCACTATATCCGAACAACCCGATTAGTCGTTTAGCTGTTATGGATATGAAATGTTTCTCTCTATAGATTTATGTAACCGCGTCTTCCTAAAAGGAGATAACCCGCATTCAACGTCGTGAAGAGAGATAGAGAATGCATGCAATCGATATACATTGATGCAAAACAAACGAACTGAGAAATAAACACACACGGCTTGTACTGATGAGATGAAAGACAATTTTTTTCCAATGAGAACTCTCAGATACATCAATTCAAAACAAACGAACTGAAAAACAAACACACACAGCTCGTACTGATGAGATGAAAGGCAATTTTTTCAATGAGTTCTCTCAGATACATTATTGCAAAACAAACGACCTCAGAAACAAACACACACAGCTTGCGGTACTGATGAGATGAAAGACAACTTTTCCAATGAGAACTGAGAACTCTGTGTATTATACAGGCGTACTCTCTTAAAAAATAAGCGGATTTCGACTGATAAGAATGAATAACAAATTATTCAAAGAATTATTCTGTATAGATTTCTAAGACCACTCCAATTTCAATAAACATGCCACAATTATTGTCATCACGTAACCATGATGGACACTAAACAGTCAGCATGACCATAGAGCAAAGCAGACTCAAAATTACATAAGGCGTTTTCACATCACCCCGATGTTTCGAAATAGCGCGCTATTTTCTAACTTGAGAAATTAACCCGATAACGAAATAGCGCGCATTTGATAATGTGAATACAAATTACCGCGCTAACTGATCGAGAAAATTTCTCGAGTCCAACTCGGGAATTTCCGAAATAGCAGGATAATTAATGCGAACTAGCGCGCTAATAGGCGTTTTCACATCAGCCCGATAAAAATCCAAGCTCGAGATATTTTTCGCAGAAAATAGTCAGCAAAATAGCGCGCTATTTCGAAACATCGGGCTGATGTGAAAACGCCTAATGTGACAAGTGCTTATTCCACAATTCACCATGCGTTCGTCTTTTGTTCGAGCTGTATTACTATGTGTTTGAAAATTGCAGATTCAATATTGCAGGATTACATGCCACTGCTTTGAAAGAAATTTCGCTCCCTTACTATATGACACGTGACTAACACCTGGATTGCTCATGAATGCAGACTATGTAGAGCTTCTCAGTATCATGCAAATGGAAAACAAATTCGTCCCTATAGTAGTCTTAATAAAAGTTTAGACATGATTTAATTAACACCATCTATTTACCACAGACCCACAACACGTCTACCATATAACCACCACATGTCTACCAGATAGCCACCATATATTTACCATAAAACCACCATACATTTATCACATAAACACCATACATCTACCATAAAACCACCATATTCACCATAAAACCAACATACATTTATAACATAAACACCATACATCTACCACATAACCACCATATATCTAACATATAGGCCTAATTGCACATCTACCATATAATCTCCATACATCTACCATAAACCATCAATTTAACACATAATCACCATACATTTCCCATATAACCACCATCTACCATATTACTGTACATCTACCATATTACTACCATACATCTACCACATAACAACATCCATTTACCACAGAACCATCATACAACTATACTATGGTATAGATCAACCATAAATTTACCACAGCACTCGAGTTCTTTTTTTTTTTCCCGCGGTTATTGCTGCCGGCAGAACCGTACCTGCATGCGACTCCCCACTTGGAGTGTTGCTGTACAGTGTGGGACCCTTTGATTAAACGTACAGAGGGTATCTCCTCGGGGTTGAATCTAATTCGCGACTAGTTGGCGACTCCAGATTTTGCTAGTTACAGAGACGTCTCCGCGACGTCTCCGAGACGTCTCCTAGAAATTACAGAGTCTCCGATTAGTCGCAAGAAATTTAAACATGTTCAATTTTTTGCGAAGTCTCCGCGACGTCTCAGAGACATCTCAAAGACGTCGCGGAGACTAATCATATCCGCGACTGCTGAGAGGTCTCCGCAATGTCTCCGCGCGCGACTCTGTTTGACGCTGTTTGACCTACTTTATAAACCACGTGACCCATCTGTGTCCTGACATCCTGCCTAGATCAACTCAGGTGATCCTGCAACAGCTCCCTCATATTTCTTTCTTTTTTTTGACACCTGCCATACATACTCGTCTTACGTCTCCTTTGTGAGACCGCAAGACATTTTCATGTTGGAGACGTCTCCGCGACTGCTGCGACTGTTAAAGTTGGAGACGTCGCGGAGACGTCTCCATTGGTGAGATACTAGCTTGACATCAAGAATATTCAAGCAGAACAAAATAGAGCAGCCAGATTCATCTGTAATGACTACAAATGGCAGTCTTCCGCCTTCGGAATGATAAAGGACCTTAGACTCCACCCACTTCCAGAACGACGTAAGCTCATACAAGCTGTCGACATTTCACAAGATAAAACATGGCAACATTGTTTCGAAGCTCGAGGTTTATATCGACCCAACTCAAGCACCGAGAGGTATGGCAATCCGGAGCTATCACCCTGATATTTCACACGGCTCTTCAACTGCTCTCGCCAACTCCTTCTTTCATAGAACAGCAAGGATTGGAATGGTCTGCCGAGCGATATTAAACAGATTCATAAATTTGATACATAGAAGCGCTCCAGCGTCACCTCCGTTGTGATTTGCTGCACATCACACCACAGTGCTGAGTGATACTCTGTTGATAATAATAATAATAACAATAATAATAACAATAACAATAATGATAATAATAATAATAATACATTACATTACATTACATTACATTTTAATGCATTGTTTCTAAGTGTACAGGGAAAAGACGAAAGGAAAGATGAAAAAATGAGGAATAAGAGACAGGTCAAAACACAAGAAAGAATAACATGACATAAATCAATTACCAGTTAATAAACACGTACAATTATTGGGTTACACTCAGCACATGAACTTAGAGAAGGAATCAATATGGAACAAGATGAGTTTTAAGAAGTGCCTTAAACGATTCTGCTGTTTGAGCTTGTCGTATATGAATGGGTAGATTGCTCCAAAGCTTGGGTGCTATAACCACGAATGAGCGTTCTCCGTAGCGTGTCTTTAATGCGAGGTTCGGGTAACAGTTGAAGATGGGCAGTAGCATGGAAGCGTAGACGTCTAGACGTCAAAGAAGTTGATGAGGATCGAAGAGAGATTAGGTTCTGTAGGTATGAAGGGGCTTGGTTATGAAAAGCTTTATAGACTAGGAGAAGAACTTTGAAGATGACACGTTCATTTATTGGCAACCAATTAAATGACTGGATAATTGGGGTAATGTGTTTAGACTTCCTGGAACGTGTGACTAGTCTGCCGGCGGTGTTATGGCTCGTGAAGGGGTGCAATATGGGGTTGGGGAAAACCAGCTAGGAGACTGTGACAATAACCAATGTGAGATGACGCGAATGCATGGATAAGCTTTTCTGTGGCAGAAGCGTCGAGGTACTTGTGGATTCTGTTAATCCTAGCTATCACAACGAAGCTGTCTTGTACTTGTTGCGGATGTGCTGGCAAGGGAGATGTGCTTATCAAAGGTTATACCAAGATCTCGGACCACTCAGACTTCTGCACGCATCCCGTAAATAGGTCCAGGGGAGGAACATCGTCAAACCGCTGTCTGAATCTAGAAGATTCAGACAACGAATTTCAAATTCAGACTTTTTCAGCGTATTCATCCAGATCCAGATCCAGATCGCTTTCAAGGTGGTACTGGTCCTGGTACTTGGTCTAGACCTAGCGCTGTTATAATCTGCCATGTCAGTCCAGGAACTCTGATTCCGTATAGCGCTGATCTCTCCCGCTGATGTGTCTCTGTGCAGTGTGTAGTCTCCTGTCTCTCTAAATGAAAGTCTGTGGGTTTCCGTTGCTTTTTCAACAACTTTAGCAAAGTAGGTCTATATAGAGTATAGGTTCATTATTTTTACAAAATACTTGAGTTATAAGCATGCTATAGAACAACCATACAGCTGTACCATTCTCTACATTGTACATACCACTCAATGCATATCTTCAGTATTAACAAACGCCCTCCCAATATGGCATACCACAGAACAAGCATCTACCATAGGTACCTATATATTGTACCATGTGCATACCACTCTACATATAACTACACAATTATGTAAACCACAGAACAGCCTTCTATACCATAGAGCTGTACAGTAAAAGTCATATCACTCACAAGATATCTACACCATTTTATCTGGTATACTATTCTTGTGGTCGGCTACACGTCACTTCCGGTTGACTGGAGTGAAAACAAACAGCTTGCAAGCGCTAAGCCTGCATAATGCGCATACTGCATGCTGTGCATGTGCGACGCCTATAAGTTATGTGCAACTCTACGGCCGGCACGCTGACGACATACACATGGGGACTGTTTTTCATTATTCATTTTGTCATTTGTGCCATTTATGAGATACATGCATCATGTCTTGCCAGCAATATTCTAAAAATCTGGATCCTGTCGATCGGTCCCGGTATTTTCCAAGATGAAGGCAGCCGGACTGGACCTGTGCCCGTATGAAATCGCTGCAGGACTCTGGATCAACGACCTGACAAAATGGCCAGATGTGCAGTAGAACCTCTTTGAGTAGGCCCTACCCCGATCTACGCTTACTTAGTACCTCATAGAAACTTCAGGTAGGGATAGGCCTAACGCTAGTACTATAGTACTTAGGGTAGGGCCTAATTTAGGGTAGGCCTAGGGCCTAATCCTGCCGTCCACACAGCTACATTAGTACAGCTTGAGCTAGCGCTATGCTCGCGGGGTGCCCCGGCCGAAAACACGTACAGCGTTACCACTCCAGGCTCACGCGACTATAGACTACGGTTTGTTTTCACTCCACCGCTCGCGCTATCCATGACCCCGTGACACGCAAAATACCCGGATGTCCGACCATGAGAATAGAACAAGCATCCATCATGTACGTACCGCTTACCATTAGATATCTTCATCATGAGAAAAACCATAGTAGAACAAGCATCTATATACGATGGAGATGTATCATTATGCATGCCACTCACCATGTATCATAATATATCTACATCATCTACAACAGAACAAGTATCTACTATAAAGCTCCAGGTGCCGACATATCTCTCAATATGTATCCACACCATTTGTCATTATGAGGTTATTGGCATACCCTACTACACGCATCTAACTGCCAGACGTATAGGCCTATTGATATGCACACCATCCACCATATATCTACACCATAATGGTATACCAACAAGCGTCCACCATAGGCACGTACCATGCTAATGCCATACACCATGATCTACATTATTATTTTATACTGTACAACAAGCAATTACCATAGACATGTACTAGTACCACAGAACAAAATAGGGATCGATCCTCGGGCCTATTTTATTTCTTTTGTATATGACTGATTTACCCAATGTTTCTAATATTTTACAATGTATTCTATTTGCAGATGCTACAAGTATATTTTTGTCTCATGATAATATTGATTCTCTCCAGGAGGTGTTTAGTAAGGAACTACATTATGTTACAAATTGGCTGCGAGTTAATAAGATATCAATTAATATATCAAAAACTAATTTTATGATATTTTCAAAGAAAAAAATGCAACATTGACACTGTATGCATTAACATGTGCGGTTTTCAAATTATGCAGACGTCTTCACTGAAATTCCTTGGAGTTCATGTAGATAATGAATTGAATTGGTCGAATCATATTAATTTTGTTTGCAATAGATTATAAAAAAAAAATGTTGGTGCAATGTATAAACAAAGTTTTCTCCCAAAGTCTGTTTAAAAATCAATTTGTAATGCTATAATTTTACCTCATTTGTATTATGGAATAACTGTTTGGGGCAATGCTCATGAATGTTACATTCAAAGACTTTTAGTGCTTCAAAAACGTGCAATACAAATCAGTTCCCATGCCACCTTTCTTGCCCATACCCAGCCACTTCTTTATCCCTAAAGATATTGCAGTTGATTGATATGTATAAATATAAAGCTGGAATTTTTAT